>NW_009626034.1:27581-131327 GCF_000690535.1 Cariama cristata | reverse complement strand
ATGATTCTATGATTCTATTCTATTCTATATCCTTGCTGATGTTGTAGCCCTTATCTATAAAAAAACACTTTTTACATTGTAATAAATATAGTGTCGAGATTAAGTCAGTATGGTCCCTGTTAAATGACTACTTGTTTCTCTTGATTAACTTACTTCATCTGAAGTCTTTTCAAAACTAAGTTTTCTGGACTAGGTGATGCATTTCCCGTGAAGCATCCGTCCCACAAAAGAGGAGAATGACCCTTTCAGCAGGGACTGGATCAGGGACTGATCTTGTCCTTTGTGGTCAGTGCCCTAGCCAGGAACCTGCTTTCTGATTTTAACTTTCAAGCTTGGGAAATTTTTTTGTTCTTTTATGTATGGTAGAAGATTTTCAACAGGAAGAGTGGGGTGTTACCTGTACCCCTAGCTTTAAGACTTATTTCTACTGCAGTGGAAGAAAGGAGAGGGAGCTACCTGTAGCAGAGAGGGGAATGAAACCTGTGGTTAGCATATCCTGATACTGTAAAAAAGGGCTATGTAAGTTTCTCCAGACATACGAGTGTCTACCAGCTGTCAGAAGAACCTGGATTTATGCCATAATGGGGGGAGTCAGAACAACTAGTTTCTGGCCTGTGCTTGGGGTCAGGGTGAAGTGGGTATCAAGCCATTCTTTCCCATCCAGAGGGAGCTATGTCAGCTATGCATGGTGGGACTTACGGTGAAACTTAGGAGTCTGAAGTACATATGGTATTTAGATTCTGAGATTTCTAAATAGTATATTGGGTATAGAACCCCAAATTTCATGTATCAAGTCCTTTCTATGGGTCTGGCCTTCTGGAGTTGAGTTGTACAGTACTCTGGCCTATAGCCATATCAATCTCTATTACAATTGTCAATGTTAAAACAGTATTTCCTATTATGTAACTTTTATTGTCTGGTTCCCGGACTTCTGAACTGTTCGAACCACCTACTAAAATGTTAAGAATGTTTTTCACTTCAGTAGCTACAGTTAATAAATACCAATGAAAAGTATTTTTATAAACTTGTAGTTGTTCTTGTTTCAGCATTTCTAGTGGGACTTAAATACTGCGATGGGGAGGACTGTTCATTAAGTTGCACTAGCTGTCTTTTGTTTCTTCCTTCTGAAGATTTTGGTGGCGTCTCCTGAAGCAGTCTTGGAGATGGTGTTGGATGGTGCGTTCCCATAATGCATGTTTACCCCAGTTATCAAATTCAGTTTAAAACAACAGAGATTCTCTAGAAGATTTGAGAGACAGGTGTCATTCAGCTTGTGAAATCAAGTTAGAGTCTTATCAATGTAATTGTCTAGGCCTTCTCTGCACCTGTTTCAATGTATATTACAGGAAATTACTCTGAATTTGTCATGTTTAGCATGGCAAAATGAAGGCTAGGGATTATGATTGCTGTCTATGAATGTACCAGGTAGGGTAACACACTGAGAAGGGAGAAGAGCTGTTGAAGTCAATGGGCAGTGTTGTCACAGGAGGACATAGGAATAAGCTGGACATTGTAAAATGTGTACTGAAGATGTGGAGATTTCTAGTAGCAAAATAAGCCTTACTAGAATTTCAGAAAAAAAGGAGGGACTAAGTATTCTTAAGATTTAGCTTGATATTTACTGTGGTGATATGGTCCCTTTTCAAGTCTTCAATCCTTACAGCAGTTACTGAAAATGTTGCTTTGTCTCCTTTAAGACGTTGCACTGTCCAACTTAGCTCTCTAATGGCATTTCAGCTGCAGTGAAGGTTGAGTATGCTTCAAAAAACATTTTGAGAGGAAATGGTAATAACTTATGTACAGCCTTTCAAATGTCAAAGTTTCTTTAGAAATAAGAATATAGGGAATTTCCAAACAAGAAAGAAATGTGTGTGAAATGAAGAGTCAGTGAAATTGACCATTCTTTCTGTGCATCTAGCAAAGTCTCATATTTTCTGTAAAACTCTGGAACAAAGTTATGTGGAAATGGATGGAAATACCTTTTAAATTGAGGTGTACAATTGCCAGTTCTAGAGTACTAGAGATACTGCAACAACACATCATGGGTACCTTATCAGCTCCACAGCCAGGTAGTGTCACAACTCTAGAAAGATCCCTTGTGCTGTCAGATTCTCACTGTAAGTTATATTTCTGAATAGTTTGAAAACAAACAAATGGACAAAACCCCACAATACAAACAGAAAAGAAAAAAAAAAAAACAAACCCTCAAAATCCCCCAATCCCTCCCTTCCCCAAGCAAAAAAGCTCTGCAAGTCCACGCAAGTCTTGTAGTTCTAAAGCCTGAAGCTGCAAGAAGAAACTGAAATCTTGCATCAGAAGTCTGAGATAGTATCACTCGTCTTTTGGTTTTGTGTGGTTGCCCTCCAAGGCAATCTTCTCCAGGCAGGAGCTTTCTTTGTTTATGTGTATCGGTGGGTCAATTAAGTGATGATGCTTAATGAACACTGTTTGATTAGGTATCTTGATTTCTGAGGTGGTTTATTAATAGTAGAATGGAAGTATTTAAAATATTGAGAGAATTTTATGTAGTATTTGGTTGACTGAATGGTTCACAGTTTATGCTGTGAAAGGGATGTATCTTTTCTGTATTTAGAGTTACTGGGAATAGAACCTTAACTGGACTGATTATTTAAATCATAAGTAAAACTGGAGATTAAATTTTCAATCTTAAAAATATAAAATATGTTAAAATATTTTTAAGGCAAAAGAAAGGTTCTGTCTATGAGAGCTGGTAGATGTGCCTAGTCACATACTAATCAAACTAGCCTCTTGCTTTATCTTTGTTGTGGCTGTCTTCATACACTTCCCACTCAATTGAGCAGTTACTTTTCTGAAAGACTAGTAAATGAGTTGTCCAGTAGCATGTTAATATTCTGTAATGTATCTAAGGTATATTTTAATATTTGGTATAAAATCCTCTGATGTTAGAATTAACGGCATAAGCTTTGCAAAACTTGCAGCTGTGGTTTGTTTTTTTTAGTTTTATCAGTTTTATCAGACCACTTCTGTCTGAACATGGAGGTATTCACAGGTTCACTTGTGGACAGACTAAAACAGGCCCTCTGAGAAATGCATCCCTGTGGGGGAGAGCAGATGACAGGAGGCAGAGGTTTCTGTTTCCCTCAAGTCCTTCTCTTCCAGAGTTTAGCCTGTTTGCTCCAATTCCCCTTCTTCGCAGTCTTCCTCACCTTTCTCCGTCCCTCCTTCTTAGCGTTGCAATGAATAAAATAAGGTTTTCCTTTGCATCCCAGTCTAACCCTTAACAATGTAAGTTATATAGTGCTTGCTGCTGCTAATTCTGCTTTCTGATGCTTGATCAAAAATACAGGCCTCTGTCTTGTCTGACCTCCTAAGCACATCCTTCAGTAAAAGTGCCTGGGATGAAATCCAGTCTGACCTTTTTTTTCCCCCTTTTTCTGCTCTCTATGTAGAAAGCCATTGAAAGTTTTACCTTGTTTGTTATATTTTGACAGTCACCATTCATAGGTCCTTAATTCATAAACTTTACAGTTCAGTATAACAAACCAAAGTTGTCAGGAAAGATGATATTGAAATACCATGCACTCCTAAGCTTTAAACTATGTATTATGTAATGTGATTTTCATATGAGGCACTAAAATCTGTCCCAATTAGAGAATCTGAACTTCTAAATCTTTACTGCATTTATCCTTGCAGTGCTGCTGGAGTTAGAAGTGCTCTTATTATGGTTTCACAGTTAAGGAAATGAAGTGTACGGTGCCTGTGTGATTTCCACCACATTGCACAGGAAGACAGTGTCAGAACCACAAAACCATCCATCCTCTCAACTTTTAGGCATATTTTTGATAACTTCCTCCTTGTCCTTAGCCTCTCTTTCTCGCCTGCCCACCACACACCCTGGACCACATATACACTGTAGTGTAACTTATAATCCTGTATTTACTTGCAAAGTATAACAGTGTCTGTTACCATGTGAAAAATAGACCTAAGCCACAGATGCGGTACTGTTTATTGCCTTTCTCATTTTTGGATACATAGTTCTTCTGTCTTAAGTCGTTGCCATGACTGAAGCCATGGTCAAAGACAGCTGTCACTTTTGGAGACTGTTGCAGTTAAAACATCATTCTTTTAGGATATTTAACATGAAGTTCGTGATGTTTCTAAAACAAAATAACAGTGGGAACCCAGTGTCTTATCTAAATTCTGACTCAGGAAGTTGCTATACATTTAGCCCATCACAAATAAACTTGTTAGGTAAGATCTAATTCCTGTCCTGGTTACCTGCCGTTACCTATTCAGCTTTCCGTAGGAGAGTGAGGTTAAGGTTCATTTCTTCTAAGAGGCTTTCTGCTGGTATAAAAATAATATCGGGGAGAGCTGGAGCTTTTTCATAGAGACTTTCCCATATTTCGGGTGCTAGAAAGAAGGGGTTTATGGTTTTCTTCTTCCTGCTGTTTAGTGTTTGCCCATGTAGTTACGCACTTAGCAGAACAATGGCTTGTCAGTACAACAAACTATTAAAATATATCTCCTACTTTTATTATAAATAAGTTTTATGATTGAAGTTATGGTTCAGTAAACACATAACTTTACATGCTGTAAAATGGCAAATAAGTTAATGACTTGTTGGTTCACCTTGTGTAACTTTAGACATTTTAAGAAATTGCTGACATGCATTTAATAGTTATTTAAATGACAAAAACGACAAATTTAAATGAAAATTTTCTTCTCTAGAAGATACCTATTCAAATACATACTGTCTTCAAGTGCAACATATCAAAACCAGACTAAAGAAAGGGGAATTAAAATACTATGTGACAGTATTCCAGGGTAAGGTGATTTATAAACAGAAGGTGTACAGAAGGGTTTTGAAACTTTTTGAAAGGTTTTCTCTGCTTTTGTTTGTTGTTAATGTTGGTAAATTTTACCAAGCAACAAAATCAGATTAAAAAATAATGAAGTTTTTTTGGTGGTGGGTTTTTTTTAAAGTACAACAGTAAACTCATTTACTGTCTCATAAAAAGTCTTGTGATCCAGAAATGTAATTTCTGGGAAATTCACGGCTCCCTTTGAGTCTTGGCCAATGAAATTTGATTGAAGTTTAGGCAGAAAAAAAGGTGATACTCCTGCCAGGTTTTTGTCTGTCTTATGATTTATAACTCTGAACATTGGAAACGTATCCTTGCCATAGACCTGGAAACCAAGTAGCACTGGTCTGAGCTCACAGGGATGTCAATTTTGAAAGGGCAAGCAACAGACTTCCTTATGCCAAAAATAGCTTTTGTGCTAAATTATTTAAGCATAGAATTTGGTCACAGATAAATGGAAAATAATATTTTGCACTTTGGACCTTTTTTGTATAGTGGGGGAAACCCAAGGTCATTTTAAAATTAGATGGGTTTTGTTGGGTGAATCTGAAATGTCACACATTCAAAAACCATGGTGCTTGGCATTGAGAAAAGTGTTGTGTGCTGTTTTTATTCCTCATGTATATTTGTTATATATTAATTGCAATGAAGAGAATATTTTAAACTCCTGCAGCAGTTCAAGTAATGTGTACCACTTCTGTGCTTTTCTGTTGTTGAGTGTAAAATATGTATGAAGACGTCTGAAGTATAAGCACAGTGGGCCCTTGGGAAGTTCTAGAGCTGTACCTTGAGTAATTTCAGTCCAATACTGGCGAAATATTACTGGTTTATTTTTGGTTTGTAAGTCTGTTTTCATCCATGGTCTGTGAAATGTTCAAGGATGATTCTTAATAGAACTTTAATATTGGAATTTTTTTAATCTTGATTATACCAAAAGTATAAATAGTTCTCTTTAGTCTAGCAAACACATGCAGCTTTATTGTAGTAGTTGCTTTGGTGGCAACCCCTAAAGGTTCCTGATAGTTTCTATTGAAACCTTTTGTATTAAGGCACTTGGAATCATCCACTTTTAGAGACGAAAATTTCCTTTTTCTGTTTTCTCTCTAGGCTAAGCATTTTGGGGCAAATCCTACATTTCTTCTTCCCTTCTTCTTCCATTCTTCCCTTAAAGAAAATTTCTTGTATGCTTGAACATCCTCGCGGCTGGGTAGACTTGTGCTCTCTCTGCCATGTCTGATTGTATAGCTGATGTGTTTGCATTTTACTTGGTTTGAATTTGGATTCAACTAGAAAGTACTGGATGACTGGAGTTGAGGAGTGCACATGCGCAGAACTTGCATCGTGTTCAGTGCAGGTCTGTGGAACTGAGGGGCTCTGGTTTGAGTCACTGGCGCAAAATTTGCATTGCAAATGAGACACACGCCTGGAAATTCTTGATTTCTAGAGATTCGTATGCATCAGTAGGCGATCTGTATCTGTACAGCAGTTAAGTTATTGATTCTCAAAAGCCCAGGAAATTCCCAGAACCTGACCACTTACTTTTTACCCTTCTTCTCTTCTCCTTTTTTTGATTAGTGGAAATAATTTTTTCAGGCTTTTTCTTTTTTGCATCTCTCTTGTTAAAACTTGTTCTGGTAAAAAGTGTTATTCTCCCTCAGTCTTTTTTTTTTTTTTCCTTCACCAGCCATAACCTACTAATATTTCTTTGAAAGTATTCATGGTGGTATGATTTATGCTCTTGTGATAGCTGCTTCATGGCATTTTCTTTCTCTGCAACCATGAATAATTTCTTTGAGGCCAAATCAAGAAATACCTGTCTCCCATGGCTCATAGGTTCTTTCAATTGCCTTTCCTAAATATGTAGACACGTTAATATGTCTCAGCATTAGCTGAAAATATGCTCATGAATCAAAGCACTATGTCCTCTGAGGTTGAAGATTGTTTGTTACTGATTTTTTAATGTTTGTTTGGCATTTGTTATGGAAATATCAAATATAGGCAGTTCCTGCATATGTCTTATTGATATTTTTCTGCTTTAAAAGAAAATATATTCTTTGAAGGAGATTCTAGTATTGTCATAATTTGGCACATTCAGTCATTCACATGCTTAAGAGGAAAAAGGTGTCCTTTGTTTCTAGTCACTCCCAAATGTAAAATTTCACTCTCATTTTGCTTATGTTTACAAAATCCGGTTATTCAACTTCCATGGCTAGTTTTGTAAATTGTTTTCTGCATATGTGGCTCCAGACTGTGTCAGAATAGTGATGTATTTTTTACATTTTTTGGGATGTATTTACATTTTGGTGTTTTGATAATAAGGGAAAATACATGTTATACATCCATCCATCCACAGTTTACTGTAACTTACAAGCTGCGTTGTAAATTATAATACCGTTTACAAGGAAGATTGCCCTTACATTATTTCCTCTTCAGATGTGTAAGAAATAAAAAGGCTGATGCATATCACAGCTTTCAGATTTAATTGTTAATAGATGGCAGAATAATTGAAGGCCAAGATATTGGAATTAGAAAATGACAATATGGAACTCTTCAATGTTAAAAACATGTCAATACTAAAACCAAATATATGTCTACCACACATTGCCATCTTTTTTTAGTACTTTACTGTAAATACTTGCTCAGCTTTTAGGAAGATATGAATAAACAGTATAAAGCTATCTTGAAAATTATTCAGAATTCATAAAATGAGATACGAAATGCAAAACTTATGTATGCAAAATACAGTGAAAACTTTTCCCCTCATATGTAACATGTTTCACTTGTAGACGCAGCCTACACAGAAGTCTATCTTACCGCTTTGTGTAACGTAACTAAAACTTTAGAGATAGTTAGGATAATTCTGAATTGTATTTATTTTCTCTTGTATCTCTAAGTACAGAGCAATCCTTAATAAGTTTTGTTAATGAAATGTACAGTTTATGCTATCTAGTAGAGGCGTAGCTGTTTACAAAATATGCAATCACTGTATGCTTTATCTTTCTAAAAAAATCAATTGCATTTTTTCTTTGTGTTACCTAACTTTCGTAAACATTTTTCCCTTTACAGTCTCAGAGATAGCAGGTGCAAAATGTTCCATGTAATCTGAAGTAATGGAGATAGCTCAGGTTGCAAATAGATAAACGGGTGTATATGTATAATATTTTCTCCCAGTTAAAATGGATCTTTTGCCAGTATAAAGAGTTTAGCGTATGTTAATGGTTTAGGCAAGAGCTTAATATTAAAACTTGGTTTTCTCAGTAGTGGTCTCTGTGTCTTGTTTTGGCTGGTGAACCTCATGTTGAGGGTTAGCATTTGTTGCTGAAGTAAGACCAACTCCCTCATGAGAACTTTTGGTTTTTTAGAGTGAACAGAATAGTTAACCTTTTCAGTGGACTTACAAACTTATGAAACAGTCTAAATTGGCTCTGACTGCAAACTTTGACCTGTTTGGCTGAATTGTGGGAACTGTGCCAAAATTTGATATAAAGCAGTTCTGGGAAGCTCTTTAAGATTAAATTCCAGGACTGCATGACTGACGTGCTAACAATATACTTGTGATATTAGACAAGTGTTACTTCAGTACAGTTTTTGGCCTGAACAGATCATAGACCTAAAAGTAAAAATTATCTCCAGCCTGATTAAAGTAATTTGTTGTGTCTCAATATGGTTTTAAAAAGTCCAGTTAAAATTTGGCATCTTGATTACTCCTTTCTCTACCCCTCTCTGTGGTGAGGGACCCTAGCTCCTCAAAACCTTTTTGCTATGCTTTTTCTTTGTGGAAGAAAAGGTAGCAGATAGAAAAGGTTCTAACTGCAGAGTATCTTGGTATGGTTTCCATGAAGCTTTTCAGCAAGCAGTCACTGAATCGGTTTGTATCCAACACTCATAACACGTGGCTGGTTTAGGCGAATTTTGAGATGGAAAGGCTGTTTAATCATACATTTCTTCATTCCTTTAATAATAATAAGGGACACTTTGTATGGGAATGCTCAGCTTTCAGTGGAGAATAATCTCTCCAGACTCCATGACTGAGCACCAGCAAATGTGGTATATTTTCATCATTTGTGTCAGGAAAAACTTCTTTATTCACTCAACACAGGAAAAATTATCTCTATTTATTTTTCTCTTATTTATTTTGTTATTTCTGATGCTTTACAAACATGCACTTTTTTCAAATTAAGTCATTTCTGGGTTTGAGGAAAACAGTATAATAGAAGTTGATTTGGCTGAGCTGAGTATTGCCAGTGTCCTGATATACTCTGCTAGGGATGCTCATCTCTTGTTCTATGGCCAGACAACTGAATATTCCATAAGACAGTAGTCATGTGCAGGTTAAAGGCACTTTTATTAGATTTCATTTTTTGTTATTGCTTTTGAATATTTGTACAAGTGTGTCACTTCTTTTGTGGAACGGGGAACTAGAATGGTTTTTGAATGCCTCTCTGTATTACTTTAAGAAATTTAACTGCCAATATTATTTTCTTAAAGTAATAGTAAAGTGACAATTTGAGTATTTGTGTGTTAAATCAGGTTTCTACATGAATGCCTATCAGAAAGTTGGCTAGATAGCTACTGACATACACCTTATGCTGAATTCTCTGCATCTCCAGTTACTTTATTAACTTTGCAAAAATTAGTACAGGTAATGCCTCTCGAGTATATCAGTAGAGTGTGTTTGGACTTGCTTTATGACAAATTTACAATTCTCTGCTGTTGTAACTTCTATAAACAGAGCAAGGAGTCACCATTTACAGGATTACTGCTGAAGGTGCTCTGGTAAGTACAGGTGGTTGCATGGTCACTGATGTTTGCAGTCTGAACTGGATGAAATAGTGGAGATGGGACTTCAACACAGCTGGCTGTCAAGTGAGGAAATGATGTCAAAAGTTCTCACTGAGAACAGGACTGACCACCCAGCAGGAAGAGGACACCAGCTGCTCTGGGGTGCAGCTGCAGGCAGCATGTCTACCAAGTAGAAACCCTAGAGATCAAGTGTTTGAAGGTAAAAAAGACCTTTTTCATCCTGGTCTAAGGCCTCTCTTGCGGGACAGCATGGAGATTAAATGAGATTGGGGAAAGACCCTTTTTTTTTTTTTTGATAATTTTATTCATATTAGATTAACTTCTGAATATCTCAACAGATAGTTCATGCAATTAATCTATCATGTATTATCAGTTGATTCAGCATGCTGTTCATAACTCATGCGGTTTAGGATATATTCTAAAGCAGTTTCTCATATTGTGTGTTATTCCCTGGAAGGAAGCAAGACTGCCTAATACTTGTTTTCCTTAGGTATTGAAAATAATTTTTCAATGAATACTTACATGGCTTGAAAATAAAATGTGGATTTTGACAGTAGTTAGAACTCAATTGCTTGAATTCTGTTTCAGACTTGAAGAAGCAGTTGTATGTCAGACTTTTTTTTTTCCAGACATGCGGTTAGTATGTCTGAATAAAGTACACTGCATCTCTGTACAAATCTCTCATCACCTGAATCAAACAGTTAGAACTAGAGATAAGAAGCTGATAAACACTGATGTTAGCAGTGTTATTTTATTTGTCTTTGTAGATACAGTGTAAAACTGACCATCTTTTACATTTACTGGTTTGGGTGCTAAAACATTTCACAACTGTAAAACAAAGGTACCAGAAACTATAATGTTGTTTTGTATCTAGAAAATCCTGTTAAATGTTGCTATCTAGTTTTCTTGTCTTTGGGTTTGGCTATTACTTCAAATCAGGAAAGTCTGGGCAATGGAAATGATGCTTGTTTCTGGACATAGGATTAAGTGACAATCATTAACCTAGTTGGAAAGCAAGCCCTCTTGCTACAACTCTAAAGCCTTCTAGGACTACCTGAAAGGAGGTTGTTGCGAGGTGGGGGTTGATCTCTTCTCCACGCTAACTAGCAATAGGACAAGAGGAAACAGTCTCAAGTTGCACCAGGGGAGGTTCAGGCTGGATATTAGGAAGAACTTCTTCACTGTAAGAGTTGTTAAGCATTGGAACGGGCTCCCCATGGAATTGGTGGAGTCACCATCCCTGGAGGTGTTCAAAAAATGTTTAGATGTGGTGCTTCAAGACATGGTTTAGTGGGCATGGTGGCATTGGGTATACAGTTGGACTTGATGATCTTTGAGGTCTCTTCCAACCATAACGATTCTATAATTCTATGAAAATTGTGTAGCAGAATTTTTTTGTTTGTTGTTTTGGTTTTGTTTGGGTTTTTTTCACCAATGAACAGCTCAGCTTTATTTTTGTTACTTTAAAGTTATTAATGGGAAATTCTGAGAAGTAATTTGATTGTGTCTTTCATGTATTTTATGGTATGTATACACATTTTTTTTCTATTTACTCTGTGGGATTATTCATGTTTTAATTTCCTGTGACTGAAAATTAAGAGGTGATAGGCCAAAATGTGTTGTACTTAATTCAGAGATTCAAAGATTATAAAGCAATGAACTACTGGGATTATTTCATCTGACTATGATAATGTAGACTATGAGAAGTAGCAGAATACATGGCTGATTTTAAACTAGGTGATGTTGACTCTGATATTACCTTTGGAAGAGTTATGCTTTTTAGTTGTAATTCTCCTTATCATCTGTTACTGTATCTCTGGCTGGTATTTCTGAGGCCACAACATTGTGTGCAGTGATAAAGTCTTTTCAGAATTACTGCTTCTCAAGATGGCCCTCCCATACTGTAAGGCCACTTGCTGTTGGGATCTGGTAGCCTTCAATTTGACTGTATTGAACCACACATTGCATGTTTGCATCCAGGTTGCTCATTGTCAGGGACCTGTGTTGTCTCTCATTGTTACTCTCATATTATCTGTGTCAACCTAAAAATCTTACTAGTAATTTTTTTTAATGTTTGCTCGAAGAGTATTGATAAAGAAGCTTAATCACACAGGGCTGGTAATTACCTTACCTTAATTGTATTAGCATTGTAAGCTTTACAAGTTACATTTATAATTTCTTTTATTGAAGTTCAGCCTTGGTTTGAATAATGATTTTTATTTTTTTAATAATGCTTACTTTAAATATTGATTATTCAGAGTTCTGCATCATCCATTCCATTGTCTTATCTCCCCAGCAGGAAATTCAACAAGGTGTTTTAAAAATCTTGACTAAAACTTGTCAAGTCCTGTTAATCTAAAATATCTATATTCAGTCACTTCTGTTTAGCTCTGTTGGACTAAAAGGACTTTCATCATAAAATGTGAATATCTCACTTGTTATTCTCAGAAGTATTAAATAGAAATATTTGGTCATCTTTCCTATTTTTTTCCTACATTATTATTTATATTTTATCACTTCCACCTAACAAGAAACCAATTTTGATGCTGCGATTATGTGCTTCTAGCTGATTTGACTTTTGATTTTTGTGAAATTGGCTTTTTCTAGTACCAGCTAAACAAAATCTAGCTTTTATTTAATAAAGGGAATTTAGTTTTTATGAAATCAATGGAAGACCACAGGTACCTGAGCAACATCTATACTTCAGTTTTGATGCCTGTTTATTAATCAAGAAGAGGGATGATAAATATTTTCCTTTCCGTAGATGAAACGATTAACCTTTTTTCAACTTAGGCTTTAAAAGCATGTGGGTGTGTTAGAACTGTCGCTTAGTGATGCACCTCCAAAGTCTCAGAATGTGAAGTCCCCCGTAGTGCGATCGCTTCACCCTACTTATGGGTGTTGCAGGAGAAACTCCAGTGACTTGAGTGGCTTGTTGCAGGCTCTAGCAGACCTGTGATTTATTTGTCTGAACAAGGTAAATTTGAGTTTGGTTTTTCTTCAGGAGTTGTACACACCCAGTGATGTATACAGCTATAATTTCCACTGTATATTCCTTTTTTTTAAACCGAGATTGTCAGCCATTTTCCATCTGTCTCAGTTTACAGCTTGATTTCATCCACATTCTGATTTCTGCAAAAGGTATAGGTTCCAATTCAGCAAAATATGTAACTTCACATATTCCTATTGCACCCTTTGAAAGTTAGGAGGAATATAGCCACACCAGTGCATAGGCTGTGTTAAAGCTCTAGAGCTCTGTTGATTGATAGATGGAGAGCAGAACGTCCTGCCACCTCTAATTCCTTCCCCTCGTTTATTATTTGCACATTATAAAAGAAAAAAACCACCTGTATGTAATTGTATATGGTATTTTGCAGAATGGCAAGTGTGATTAGGTGTCTTTACTTGCAACTTCAAAAACTGAAAGTGAATGTTCTAGATATCATTTGAAAATAATGCTTAGGAAAAAAACATTGCTACATCTTCCACTCACTTGAATTTAAAATTAATTTGCAATTGCTACTCTGTGTGGCCTATTACAGGACCTTTTTGACAATCTGGTAGGAAGAAGAACATTAAGGTTTTAATTTCAAAGCAAACCCTCGGATAAATTCCTCACTGATTAATCAGTTAATGTCTTTTTAGAACATGTTTTTCCTCTGCGGTGCCTTTGAGGGATATTTTAATGAAAACTGTCTGGCTTGAAAGTTGTTAGCTGCAATGATAGCTTTTAAAAAAAAAAAACAAAAAACAAAACAAAACAAAAAAAAACAACAAACAAACAAACAAACAAAAACAAAAAAAAACAAACAAAAAAAACACCACCAAAAACAACCACTGAAAGGCATAATTTATCTTTCAGTTAATCTACTTAATGTAAAATATCATGTAACCTAGTTGAAAATTGAGTGGACAGGAGTTCTTCAGGATTCTTGAGTAAAGTTCTGAGCAGCTGAAAAATGAAGGTTTTCAACAGGTTGAAAAATCATTTGGAATTTAGGGTGAATATCTCATTGTTATGAGACAAACTTGGTATTTTACAGAAGTTCAGTTGCTTTTATAAATTTCCCTTCCTTAGAAAATTTCCCAGCTTAGAAATTTTTGGGGTTGGAGTGGGTAGTCTTTAGCTTTATGGTAAAGGTTTAAGGTAGAATTACTCAAGTAATTTTAAGCTGTTCAGACACTACAGACCCACTCAAGCTAATTTCAGACTTAGAGGCTTTTTTTTTTTCTTTTTAGAACTATGGAGAAAGTATATAAATTCTGGGTTATGGACAGTGAGTATCTAATTTTACTTGACAGCATCCTGTTTATTAGAAGGCACAGTGCAGAGATGGGAGGTAATATGTCTTTCAGGTACTTTGTAGCCATTTGACCTGATTCTTCATTCCTTATTCATTAAGTAATTTTTTTCTTTCAAATGGATATATTTGTGACCTGGAAATTCTACCTAATTGTTTAAATGGTTAAAATTTAACTATGGCAGGGAAAAAAAAAGGCCTTTTTGGAAATAGCTTGCTTTGTTTTCATTTATGTGTAATATGCATTTAGGGTTCCTGTTTTTCATTCCTTTCTCTGAAGGGAGCTTTGGGTCTAGAGCAGGCTTGTATCTGAAGAACCATAGTTTGATGTCTGAAATTAGATGGGATAAGAATAAGTGTAAGTGTTGTCATGCCTTAAAGCAGAGTTGTTATCAGCTTATAGGAGGTTGTTGAAATGAAAACAAAAATGTCCTTTAGTAACAGAGTGATAAATTAAAAGTTGAGCTTTATAGTAAAGAGAAGGAGAAAAAAAAAAAAGGAATAAAATAATGAGATTTGGATTGATTTCAATAATACTGATTCTGTTGTGAAAGTGTTATAGTTTAGAAAGGAGATGGGTGGCAAATTTGGGAGTTATCTCTAAAGGATAAGGAAAAAGTCTGATACTGAAACAAATCCTTCATTAGATTGACTTTATAAGCTTTTTTAAAATATTTTTTTCTTACACAAAATAGGACATCATCACATAAATTTCTAGTGAACCTTTCAAAGATCACTCAGATTTTTTTATTTTTTTCTTTGTTACAGTTGCATTAAAATCTTCTAACTCTACGAGACCAGAAAAAAATGGCATTCAAGAAAACTGTAGAACAGCAAAACATGGAGAGGGCATGCAGATCCTGGAAGGAGAACTCTTACTGCAGGTATGTTTTGCAGTGGACGTATTATACAAAGATTTAAATTTAAAATAATAAAAAAGATTATATTGTATTTAACATACCAGTTATTCATTGATGAGATTGAAAAAGGAAGTTTTCATATTGTCAAATTCTTTCCTCATTTTCTTTACATTAATATTACACAGCTCTTGCACTTTTCTCTGGTGGTAGTAGTGACTTTGAAGAGCCAGTGTTAGACTACAGGGTCCTCTTAACTCTTTATGAGTAATTTCTTAGAGTTATTTTTTCCCATCTCTTTACGTCTATTGTTAATAAAGATATTAATATAAAGAAACAATCTTCGTAAAGGTCAGATAGGTTAGTCATCTAGTATAAATTTGGTGACTAATTGTCTAAAAAACCAATTTCTCTTTAAGAGATCTTGGGTCTGCTGGAATATCTTGCTTTCTTAGTGGTTAGAAAGAACTCAGAGTTCATAGTATAGGTTCAGGACAAATTTTAAAATACTTTCAAGAACTTTTAGCAGTGTGAACTAATGGAAGGTATTAATGAAAAATAGTTGTGGGGTTTTTTTAAATAGTATAATCTGTTTTGATGTCCTAGAGTGTCAAAGCACATGAAATGACTAATGTAAGTATTCCACTGTTCTAATTAGTTTCACGAAATAGATTTAACTGCGACCTGCAACTCCATTTGAAATATGTTGATCATCTATCTTCTACACAGGTTTCTCACTGATGTATCTATCAGAAGTAGCAGATCATTAGGTCAGTCAGAGCCAATGGTTTGCTTAGAACAAAATTAATTTAACTGTTCAATGGGTAGAAATAAAAACAAGTTCTAGGAATCCCATAAAAGAATTACAGTAAACTAATGCTAGTTGAAAATTGTTTACTAACTGGCTAAAAAACTAGGGCATCTGCCTAATTTTCTAACCTCGATAAAGTATGACAAAGAACTGTTATGGAGTTACTGCAGGTGAACAGCTTTCTTTTAAATATAAATTATCTAAAAAGGTATAATATATGGTTTAGATGGGAGGCATCTATTTGATGTGAAATTTAGTTATTTTTTGTGACTTCTGAATGGAAATTAAATGAGGGAACTGCTATAACAAACTGCTTTCCAGTATGAAAATGAAATGGGTGATATACTTGTTACTGTAAATTCTGCCCCCTTTGGGAAGTAAGTAAATGAACTGAATTTCTTAAATGAATTTGTTTTGTAAATATTTTATGTATTAAAAAAATTATGAAGATAAATATGTAGATGGAGTTTTCTTAGGGAATGTAAGAAATAGAGTGATGAAAGTGGGAATTTTCTAGAAGATACTGAGCATCGAAAAGATGTAAATATTGATAAAATCCTTCCCTTCGGCCCTAAGCTCAGAATTCTTATGTCACACAGGTTTCCATAAGTTATAACTAATGATGAACATTTCCTTTTTATTCTGTCTCTATTTTTTGCAAAGGTGGTATGAATATATACCATAGTGTTTATATTTGGTTTTATTTGTTCATCAGATTTTTTCTTGTTTCCTAACAAACAGAAAATTATGTCTTTAATTTCCAACATAGAAACAGTCTTACCCATTCAATATATTGTGGAAGTAGAGATCAAAAACATAGATGTGCCTTCCTTAAAATTAATCTAGATCTCCTTTAAAATTATTTAATTATTTTAAATTCTTATTTTAGATACATAATTTACCTTTTATCTACATTTTAGATACAATCTAAGCAAGTTTGTGGTATGAAGTGCAATTCAAATGATAACCTCTAAGAAATTTTTAAAACATCTTAATTCTCACCAGTAATGAACAATTTTGTAATTGTATTAGGAATATTGAGAGTACTTTTGTAGAAGCACAAATATTATCTCCAATACTCCAGAATAATAAACTCACTGAGAAATTTCATTATGCCTTTAAAGATAATTGTTTTAGGATTGCATTTTGCCAAAACCTCCATCAGAATTAATCTCCCATTTATTGGTGTGTCCAGATACCTGCATGTTTTAAGGAACTTCCAGTAAGTTGTTGCATTAGGTTTTTGGGCAAACAACTTGCACTTTACAGAATTTTTGGTTTACAGAAGTCATCTGATTTCTGCAGTAACAATCCTGTTTCAAGATGAACTGCGTTCCAGAACCACTGTAAAATGTGATTGAATTCCAGGTACAGGAGCTGTACATAGCTTTGTATGAAACCGAGCAGAATAACCAAATTTAACATGTGAGTCAGATTTAGATACTGTGCAGCTTGTGGACTTTTTCTATCAACCACTTGAGGTTAAATGTCCTGCAGAACAGATCAGCAGAGGACACAAATACCTGCCATTGTGGCATTCTGCTCCCTTGGAATTACGGTGAACTTCATCAAAACCAAGGATTCTATGTAACTACTCAAGATTTCTTGGATTTACTACACTATTTAATTTCAGAGTAATGTAAAATTTTTTTAGCTCATGTTGTATTCAAGTAAAATTCACTAAACTTATATAAGGAGTTTTTATAGAGCTCACAACTGTTCATGAGAATAGGTTAAGAAACATCTACAGGTTAAATAGGAGTGCTTCACAGCATTTAAAGACCAGTCGTTTAATCAGATATTTAACTTGACTTAATCAGATTGTATTAGTAAAAGAACAAGAAATAGTAAAACAATATCTCTGCAAAACATGGAAAAGCAACTATGGTGGTTACCATAGTGTGGGGCTATGGGAATTAATGTTTGTGGAAGAATGATGCTGATTTATAATAAAAATATATTATTATATTGTTGCGGTAAGATACAGGCTATCCTTCACTTACTTTACATTTTCTATGTTACAATAATTTTGTGTAATAAAGAGTTTTTAAAAATGTGTTTTGAGTGTGCTAGCCAAATTTGACTTTGAATGCAGCTGAGGAAATTAAGTGGCACGATGTACTTAATCCGGTCCCTTGAGACAGCCTTTTGTTAAATCTTGACTGAAATCCATAGAAGTAAATCAGCACCTTTCAGATGAGCTGCCAAGTCACAAATGTACTGTTTGCTATCACAACAATTGCTATGAACCGTATTGATTGGGAGTTCAGATAAATGCCCTTTGCGTGACTTTGAATAAGGAGCCTCTTAGTCTGCTGCTTCACCAAGGGGGAAATCTCTTCAAAAACATTGTTTACTTGCAACAGTCTGCTTGTGCAGAGGTTTTCTATTTTAAGTAAGCTATAAAATGTTTTCTTGGACTATATAGAGGATCTTGATCATTTGATTTCCTTCCGCTTAGGCCTGTCTGCACTATGAATAGAACAGATTTTGGGAATCGGTCTGTGACATGGCTCCCATTTGTGCTGCAGGCAGCTAGGCGTACTGAAGGCTTGAGCCATACAAGCATTGTTGATGTTAGATAAACTTACAGTTGTTCATACTGCTGTCCCTCATCTCCTACAATCAAGAATAATTGAAAGTCATCAACAGAGTTTGGCTTCTCCCCTGAATTTTCCCAAGGAACTTTTTTTTATTAGATGCAGTTTTCTTCGTTGTGCCATGTATACTGTAGAGAGATGCAATGAAGAATACTTCTGTTTATGCTGTTAGATAATGATATGTTTTTGCATACTTCACATTTTATTGGGAGAGTAGGGTATAGGTAGACTTACAGCCACAATAATTGTCTGAAATTTTATCTCTGAAGATGACAGATTGGTGTGTTTCCTCCCCAGGCATTAAATGGTTTTGTATTAGTTGTTACGGCTGACGCTCTGGTTTTTTATGTCTCTTCTACTATACAAGACTACTTGGGGTTCCAACAAGTAAGTTTATTTTTTCCTCTATTATTTTGTAGAAGTTTTGCTTAATTTCAGAGGGCATCAGTGTTCATGTTTAGGGTCTGATCGTTTGTGTAATGAAGTACCTAATCGAGATTTTTTTGAGTTGGATTACTTTGAAACCATATTACTTTTCTGTCAGCTTACATAGCTGAAATGGGACCTTAGGCCAAGCACAACAGGAATATAGTTTCCAAAGTTGAGTTAGGCAAGATAGGAAATTTTCACACTTAATTAGTCTTTACTGGAACAACTGTTTGAAATGTATACTGTGGTGTTACCCAGTTTATAATGCTGAGTGGGACATAATTCAGTGGGAAGGTAATTATTTTAAGAGAAACCTTTCATACAAAATTAACTCCATATGCCTTGGAGTTTTAAGTATCAACTGAGTCATTTTAGTATTTTTAGAATTCTAATGTTCTTTCACTCGTATTTACTTCATTTATTTACTTAGTTATTTCAAAACAAGCATTTGTTATTTACAATTTATGGTGCAGGTCATGTATGGCTAACTTCCATGGGCTTACAGACCAGGTACCAAAGCAGTAAAGACCAAGACCTAGTGGGCATATGTTGCCTTCCTTAGAGAACTTCTGGGATTAGTTTATGTTAAGATGATAGAGGCTTAGTTACAGTTATCAATTTGTATCTTTGTGTACTGTATGATGCTAGATTCAGTTGCTGTCTAAAAATAGGGAGAAACTACTCGGTCTGCAATTTTAGCTAACTGATAAGAGACTGGGGAATGTTTGTGTAAAAGAAAATATTCCAAACAGAACTATTATTCCTGGGGTTACAGATTCTTTTGGTGTTGGGGAATGAAGAAAAAAGCTTGGAAAACAAATTGGGCATAAAATTCTTATAGTAAAGCCGATAAATCAAGTGCATGATATAAAAGTGAAGTCTGAAAGTTACAAAAAATTAGCATTTCTGGCAATTTATTCTGGAAAATACTGATTCTTTTATGAAATTCATCAGAGCAAAATTTGAGCTAGGCTTTGCTTTTGCCAGTGTATCTTCATTTCTTTAGATCTATGTTTTATTTAAAATATTTTCTGTTTATATAATGGTTGAGTTTTCGATCCATGCAGAAAACAGGGAATTTAACTCCTCTCAGTTGACTGAGGCTTTTCTTGAATATTTTGGGTGTTTTTTTCCCCTTAATTTCTTTCAACCACTCCTGGCTGTTGTAGCTTTGCCATTTACATCACATTCCTAACCACGCAATTGGTGGTGATATGAGAGCTTAATAATTACAGATTTTAAGGCATCCTTAAGGAGTGACAAAGCTTTCGGGCAAACAAAACCAATATTCATAACCTACTTGACTTAGTTTTGGAAGTTGTTTCGTTGAGGATCTTTGACTTCTTTTGTATTCCTGTAGCACCTAGAATGGGTCAGGTCCAAGTACTAGCTGGCAAGTACTTTATTTACCAGTATGTAAAATTAAATTATTTAAACAATACCTAAGCATAACAGTTCCAGGCTTGCTTAGATAAAAGCAGGTAAAGAAATACTTGACATAATGTTATTTTTTTTCTAAGGTAATATTTTTTGATTATTATTTCTCATGTTTGCAGTCATGAGTGTGACTGAATTCTTCTCTGTGCTGATAAAAAATTTTTCATGAAGCTTTGCCACATGCATGCAAATATATGGTTTTTTTATCCCTGAACAAAATGAATTTTGCTATATCCATTTCAGTGTTGTCAACCAGACGACTTATAATATAGTGTCATATAAGTTTCTTATTCTCTTTCTTTCCTGCTTTTTTCCTTTTTGTATGTAGTCTGATATTATACACCAGAGTGTATTTGAATTGATTCACACAGAAGACAGACCTGAGTTTCAGCGACAGCTACATTGGGCATTAAGTCCTGCCCAGTCTGCAGATTCTGGACCAAGTGTACAAGGTGAGAATGCAGCCAGTTTATGTGTTTGCCTGTCTGATTATTTGGGGTTTTTGGGGTATATAAAAAAGTTTAGATTCTTTCGTACGAATGAAGGAAGGAATAACATCTTTTAAACTTATTTGAATTTTGTGGATATATTTAGCCACCAGTGGGAATTACTATTTTTTTTTGCACATTAAGCACTGCTATTCATAGCACAGCACTGTTAAAATACTAATTATGCTTCAAATTGGAAGACTTTAATTTGGAGCATAAATGACTGAGCGTCTAACATAGTCTGTTCAGTAGTCCTGTGGTAAATAGCAAAGCAGGTAATCCTGCATGTTTGTGTTGCAAATGGGGCAGTCAGAAGTGGACAGTTTCTCTTGGTGATGTAAAAAACAAGGAAGTTTGATTTTTTTTATTTTTTTTTCTGTGTTCACCCTCAACTACATGGCTTGTCTTTAATCGCTGTTTGAGTGAGAAAGTGATTTCTCTGAAGTATTGATATCTCTTTTACATCTACTACTCCAGGTTACAGATTGTGACACCAAATTTATTAGCATAGGAAGATCAGCAGGCAATTGGGTACAATAGCTTCTTTAAACTCTACAGGCTGGTAGATCCATTGTGTGACTAAGAATGTGTTAGTTACTGTTAATATACGTAATAGGGCGTCCCTGGTCATGAAAGAGTTTTACTCTTCCACATTTGTCACTGTTATATGCAGGCTGCCGCATAGATCAGTACTTCTCTTGGGAATAAAAGGGGAAGAGAAATAAAAGATGAAATGGATGAGCCTTTAAGACTAAATAGTATGCTTGTTAGAGCATCAGATTGTTACATATTATTAACTGATGCTTAAGTGACCTGCTAGATTGAGAAACAACTAAGGAGAAACACATTGCTTATATATCGGAACAGAGATGTGTGGGTACAGATAGTTACGTGTAATATGGGAAGGGTATGCCTGCCTCATAATGACAACAAAACTGTTGAGACAACTGTAATGCTCAATTTTGCACGACAGTTGTTTAAACGTGTAGGTAAAGCTCTCTTACTTGATTATAGGATATTTTTTTAATCCAGAAAAAATCCATGTTGTTTTTTAATAAATCTACCATTCATAAAGCAACTTGATTTAAAATTCTAACAATTTCATGTTTAATATGCTAGAGTATGGAAAGGCCATGACTTGATAGAGAACTGAAAACCAGCAAATGTTATTTACTTGTTTGGCTCACAGCTCCGTATATTTCAATTTTTCATTTAGTGGTCAACATTGTTATATCATCTGTGGATCAATCTACACAGTCCAGTTGAAAACATGCTATACAACTGGTTAATATTACAAATTCGTATAGCAAACAGCTGCTGGAACTCAGAAACCAGGTCTTTATATGGTGGCTTACTGTTTGCTTTAGAGTGAAATGGTGTTCTATAGTGCTTAAGCAACTGTACATGACTTTACAAAAGGTTGTGTTTGAAAAGTATGATGCTAGATTGACTTGGCATCAGATTTGATTGAATGACAGGAAGTGCTGAGCAGGATTACAAACAATTGTTTGTTTTGTGACTTGTATTCCTAGCTTACTAAAAGCTGCTAATTATTTTGGGGCCTCAAGTAGCATAAAATGTTTGGACGTTGAGGATTTTAAAACTGAATTCAGATTTATAACAAAGGATAATGCTATGATCATAAGGATCCCCTCCATTTTTGCTAATTTAATCCATTTCCTTTTTAATACACTCAGTTAGCATTATGTAGCTATTTATAGACATATTATAGTTGTGCTCAAGCTTAAGCACAGATTCCAGCCTAAGTCTGGGAACCAATTCTGCTTCAGTTAGCCTGGATTGGTTGTTTTTCACTCAGTACTCTGGTATGCCCCTAGACTACTGGTTTCCTCAGCTGTTAGTGTAGTTCCTAGACACTCCTAGCAGTCCTGTCATGTTCCCAGAGTAGTTTGCAAAATTCTGATTTTTCAGTCTCAGGTATCTGTGTCGGGGCCCTAAGTCTGGATTATCTTTTAAAGTTCACTTGCTACACAACCATGTACGGTCTTGAGCTTATAGAGAAAGAAAAGAACTTAAAGCACAGCATGTTCTGCACATCACTCCATGGTGTTGGTGAGATCCAGCGTGAGCTTCGTGAGGGATACGGGTTCTCACCCCTGTAGTGTTAACTGGTAGTTTTGCTCCAGGGATTGCAGACACTCTGTAAGACTCTTTGCCTTCTTACAGCAAGTCACTTCTCCAAGATCCTGGCACTAAAACCTCTCTGCCTCCTGTCCACCTGGGAAAGCACAGTAGTGGTATTCCTTTCACAAATGTAGGAGGCTTGGGCTTGAAGCCCATTCCCTTCTGTTTTGAGTTCTGTTCCCCTCCTCTCACAAGCTACAGACTGTGTTGCTTCTTCCACCAAAGCCTTGTTCATTCTTAGAAGCTGCCCATTTTAATAGGGAAGTTGACAGACACTTGAAAGAACCCAGGTAAGATACCTTCATTCAAATTCCAGCTCTGTATTTACCAAAAGAATAACACTGAGTTGCTCCTGTGGCAGAAATGCTGAAGGGCATGCCTACGAGTACTAAGGATGCCAGCAGAAAGCCTTGCATTGCTCATTGGATACTAGAGCTACACTCAGTAGGCACTCCTCAGCCAGAAGACTTTATCTGAGTTAGAGGACTTAGAGCCGTTTGAGGAGCCTGCTACTGATGATTAAAGTCTTTCTCTACACCCTCTCCAAGAAGTTGCTCATAGTCTCATTAATCTCCATGAAAGAATTGACTGAACAAACACACACGGGGTCTTTAAGGTACCCTAAACTACTCAGTGCTCTCAGGATGCTCCTGCCTGTCCAGTAGCTCTTCCAGTCAACTCCTCTTCTGACAGTAGCCAGCTGTTGATACCAATTTTCTTTTGGCTTCACTAGCTGGCACCTTTCTCTGTAGTAGTAGGTCTTACAGGAATGAAGTTGTGGCAATAGAGAAGGAACACAAATATTGGGATTGCTTGGGGGCGGAAAGTATTTTAGTGGCTTCCTTGCTGTTGATACTTGTGAAACGTGAATGTTGATATATGAGTGTCTTAACCATTTTGAGGAGATCTTGAGTAATGTATATGCAGGGATTCTCAAAGATGTCAGAGTTGGCATTTTTGAAAGATGAGTTGGGATTTGCAAGCTTTCTTTGAAGCCCTTTCTTCATGATCATTGCTTCTTCAGAGAGCATCTAATCTCTTTCAGCACCTCTTGGAGAAGTTCCTCAGAAATGTTGAAAATTCTCACCAGTAATTAGACAATTAGAAAAAAAAATAAATCTGCAGCAGTAGGAAGTAAGGAAGTAAGTTTGCTTTTGTCTCTTGAGAACCATCCATATGACAAGTGTGGGAATTTGTTATTTTCTAATCAAAGTTAGGTGGTAACTATCTTGGACCACAAGTAGCTGAGTTTCCGTACCTGTGGGATCAGCTCATAATGGTGGCTTTGGCCAATGCACAGTTCTGCAGATAGCTGTAATTTCAGATTATCCCTTTTCATACACACTATCAGCTAGGGCCCTTTTTTTTTTTTCTCCATACGTTGAAGTTTGTTCGGCAAAAATTGACTTTGCATAGCAGTTCTTTTAAGGAAAAAAAAAAGGTATCTCCTGATTTTATCTGAAAAGCTGGATAACTCAGCATTCTTGTTGGAGTTATATGGCCTTAGGTTGCAAGGCCTCTTGGTGAGCCATCAGCAATCTCATTTGACTCCAGTTCAGTCCCTTGAATTAACAGGAGATTAAATTGAACTGACTTTTGATCATGCTTTGTTTTCCTTTGGGTTTGATTCGCCATTGTACAAACCACCTAGCCTATCTGTAAGTTTTTCCAGCTGTCCAAGAGACAAAATTATTTTCCAGAGAACATAATGTGGTGTGTGATTAAGTGACATGCTCTCCCTGGTTTCATCTCCAAGTCTGGAAGGTCAGTATGGGTTTAAGAAAACTCTGTATTCTTTTGTCCGTACATGGCGATCTGTTCTCTCTGAGTATATGGACTATTTTTTAAATGACGGAGTATTTAGCACTCTAAAATAGCATTTTACACTGTTTTTTCTTAACTTTCTGCATGTATGAATTCCTAGGGAGCAACTAGTTTTGGGGTTTTTTGTTTTGTTTTTTATATATTACAAACAAGATCACTTTGCTAAATTTGCTGTGAGTAGACATGCTCTGGTATCTCTGTGTATATATAGTCTCATGCAGAACATATGTGTTTTATCAGAAGTTTATTGATGTACCTTCTGTTTTTACTTTATATTCCAAATGTTTAAGTCTGTTTTCTAAATGCCACTTAGCAGCAAATGCTTGTCCTAAAGTGGCAGAGGAATATCATGTTGTTATCCTAGCTGTCAATCATGGATCTGAGTCTTTTTTTTCTTTACAAACAAACCTCACAAAACACAAGTGCTCCAGGTTCCTCTGGAGAGGTAACTATGGTGTTTTCTTGATCAGCACAGCCGAGAAACATTTTCACTGTTCAGGAGGAGGTTTTTGCATCCGTTAGAGAAAGCACTCACATTGATTTATTGTGGTGACTCCCCTAAAGATGCTTCTCTTTCTTTATTGCTACAGCTTTCACCAGGCTGCCTGGAAAGTAACGGTTTCACAGTTTGATACTATCTACTGAGCTTTTGAATACTCAGTTCCTATAGTTACTATGCCTTTTGCAGATCCTGCCGTTGCAGAAATGTGGGTGTGCTCTCTGCTGAGAACTCTGCTCTCTGCAGCTGAATCAGAATGTAGATTGTTGACAAACTTAATGAATAAATTGAAAAAAACCCAAACAAACAAAAGCCTGAAACAAAACACCAAAAACCACCACTTAAAAAATGCAGTTTTCAAATACCGTAGCCTGTAAAGCATAATGCCATCAGAAGAAATGTACTTAACCTAGTATTATAATCCGTACAGGTTCTGAGGATGTTTCCAGTTTACATTGTTCTTGTTCAGGTCATGACCTAATGCTTTGTTTATGAGATGGAAGATGATTTGTTATAGATAGACTTCGCTAGGTGTTCTTCTAAAAATAATCCTTATAAATAATCCTTTCCTGTAGGAGATAATGGCTTTTCACAGCCAGCAACCTATTATAACCCAGACCAACTTCCTCCAGAGAATTCTTCCTTTATGGAAAGGAATTTCATCTGCAGGTTACGATGCCTCCTGGATAATTCATCTGGGTTCCTGGTGAGTATGGAGTTTTGTAAAAATTTCCACATATGTTTGCAAGTTGGAAATCTGCATTATCTTTACAATATGTACAGCAATTTACTTTAAGTCTCCATAGATATCTGAGCGCTTGAACCAGTATGTTTCAGTTAGTGACACTAAATGTGTCTCCTTCAATGTGTTGTTACAACCAGGTGTAAGTTCTCTCATTTCTCAGTTTCCTCAGTGAAATACAAATAAGCATCTGCTTTTGTAAAGTACTGTGTGATTTGTGGATAAAAAAGCGTTACAAAGATTATTTTCTGTTGGGTACGTTGAGATGCGGTAAGTCATAATAACTAACAGAACTGTAGTTTTCTGTTATTGAGAGACTTTGTGCTTGCTCTTTTTAATACATTTTTTTGTTTGTCAATGCTGTAGATTTTAAAAGAAATACGGATTTATCACCCTCTAGATGACTTCTTACAGATAGAAATTTTGTATAGGATTTTGCAATTGTACACGTTTGCATACTTTATACTAATGACTGACAGAAATGCAAGAGAAATAACATTATGTTAGTTGTATGTGTAATGACATGTTCATTAGAATATTAGAATTTGGGCTTTTTTTGTTTGTGGTTTTTTTTTTTTTTTTACAAAACAACCTTCCCTTTAGTTCTTTTTCCAGTGAGTTTATCAGTAGATCTCAAAGTGACATGCTTAAGGGTATAACAACAGTATGCTGTACTTCTTAGCTAACTTTTGTGTATGCCATGCTACAAAGCTTGAATCTGATGGGTCTTAAAAAAAAAAAAGTGATTTACGTCATAACAGAAATATCTTACTCTTAAGCATCTCCAACATATAACAATTACTTTTTTCCTCATCCTAAGGCTATGAATTTTCAAGGACGGTTAAAGTTTCTCCATGGACAAAACAAGAAAGGGAAGGATGGTGCTACTTTGTCTCCTCAGCTTGCTCTGTTTGCAGTAGCTACTCCCTTGCAGCCACCATCTATCCTTGAGATACGAACCAAAAACTTCATCTTCAGAACTAAACACAAACTGGATTTCACGCCTACTGGCTGTGATGCAAAGTAGGTGTAAATTATTCTGCATAATACTCTAATAAGTTGCTGATGAGATAAGTTTCAAGTACGTATTTGAAATATAAAGCTAGCTACTGTTTCAGTCAATACTGGTGATTGTTTAGGAGCTGTCAGAATTTTTCCTCTTCATCCCTGCTAGTAAGTAAAGAAAAATGGCATTGTCATAGTGTACTTCCTTGAAAGGGCATATTGCTTTCTGACTCTGTCATTAAAAAAACAAAACAAAACCCCCCAAAACAAACAAAAAACCACGAAAAAGAATACAAATGAATTGGGGAAGAAGAAAAGTTTAATGTTTAAATGTGGTTGAAATTTGGTTTTAGAACTGATAGAACAAGTGTTTCATTTTGTTCTACATGCATATTTGCTCCTTGAGTTCAAATAGATGTAAAATACAATGGAAATGTTTTTTATATAAACAAGTGAAGTCCTTTTTTATAATATGACTTTTACCCATTTTCAAACCATTCTTCTCCTTATATGAAAACTGGAAACACTATTGCATTACCAGATCAACATAATGTAACTATACATCAACATGGCAAGAAACCCATTAAGATGCTGCTTTACCAAAAGAAAAGCCTCTGACCTTCCTTCCTTCCTTCTCCCCTCCCTCCTATTTTTGACTGATAATGCTTTCAGTTTTCAGACTCATTTTCAGTGGAATCTCATATGGATTTCCGTGCCTACTTATAGGTTAATGTAGAGTCAATTACTCAGCATTCTGTCTACTGATAAACCAAGATGTTTTTCTTGGGTTCTATAAACTGATAGGAGTAAAAGTTAACAAAGCATTAACAGGCTTTTCTTTCCTCTGTTTGATTTTTTTTTTTCATTATGCTTCACTTGAAACCTTCAATTATTGTTAAGTTTTACACTTAAAATTGTGTATTTGTGTTATTATTACACAATACAATTGATATATTGTTCCCAATCCCTATTTTTTCCTTTTTTTCTTTTCCCCCTGCTATCTTCAGATCTCCATTTCTTTCTTCCAAATCCTGCTTCAATCTCTTTTTGACTGTTTCATTCTATCTTGTATCTCTTAGCACTCATACAAACGCTGTTGAGTTCTTCATCTCCCTGACCTCTAGTAAAGTACTCTTAGCTACCAGGGTCAAACATGACTCAATTGCCAGTACTCCTTTGAGGCATATCTTAGAAAGCTTAAATGGAAACACAGAGGTCCCAAATCACTCAATAGCAAAAGGGATGTAGTTCTGAGATATGCCTTGTTTTGAATTTTAAGCTACTAAATATACTAATTTAGGCAAGAAGTTTTAGATAACTAAAGTTAAGCCCCTATTTAATTCTACATGCAAGCACCTATAGGTGAATGCTATGAAATAGGGCTAAGCAGTTTCTTTCATTGCAACAAATGGGAGCTGCCTGCTGTAAGTGAATCTGTACAAAGGTATCGAATTGAGTCCAGCTGAACTGCAGACATACTTTTTTTTTTTTAAATGATCTAGTAATTTTGTGAACACATTCGTAGTCATTGAAGGCAACTTGCGGGACTAGTAAAAATTTTATGAATTGTTAACTGTAGTTTTTATTAGAACTGTCATACTTCTGCACACAATTGATACTGCAACAAAATGTAGTTAGCACTTGTTCTAGCCATAGTTAACTTGCTTGGCATTTGTTCTGTGAGTTGGTTCATCAGCAGTGTTGCAATTTTTTGTTTTTACCTTCCAGAGGAAAGATTGTCCTGGGATACACTGAAGCAGAGCTGTGTATGAGAGGAACAGGATACCAGTTTGTTCATGCAGCTGATATGCTTTATTGTGCTGAAAATCATGTCCGAAGTAAGCTTCATTCCCTAAGAAAGGCTGAAAAAAATCAAAGCATGGATTATATTCATACTGAAAAAATACTATGAAGTACTCTTTTAAAAACAAACAAAAAAAAACCCACCAAAAAAAAGTGGTTGTTAACAAGAACACTATTCATTTTATGTGATCTTTCCCTCCCTATAAACACTTATACTGAATGAAGAAATATTTAGTATTCCTATCTAGATCCTTTTAGGATTTATATCCCAGTTTCTGTCACATCTTGCTCTCCTCGCTTCCTTCTCTGCTCAACACAATTTCTGCTATTTCAACAACTTCCTTTGGGCAAAGGAACTATTTCAAAGATAGCTTTCCTGTTAGGAAGTTAAATAAAGCATTTTCTTTTGATATCAGTGTAAGATTTTTAGCAGAAATTAATCTCTGATTTAGCATGTTAGTGTCCTATATGTTTATGGGTTTGATTCTTGGTGGGTTCATTTTAAGTAACAACTTAAGGAGAGAAGCATAATCTTTTAAGCTAAGGAAATAAATATCAACTATCTGATGTGTATCTGTTTAGTGGACTTCTTTACTTTTTTTGTTATCTGTAACATATTTGTCTTTGGAAGTTACAGAAACATCTTCAGGATATTTTGGTGCTGCTTCTTTTCTACTGACTTCTCTTGAAAAACTGTTTTTTCTTTTGTCCCCCTATATACAATTAAATAAACCCCCTCAGTAGGTTAGTTCTCAGCCTATATTAAGCAGGTTTTTTCTCTCAGGTATAGCTCAGTCACTGTTGCCTATCAGTGGTTTTGTTTGATAAGGAATAAAAACCAAAATACTTCCAGAATAGAATGGGATGAAACTTTGATTTGAAATTTTGGCTTGAAATTTTGTCTTAAAACTGCTTTTGCTCCACTTCTGATGCTTAGATAAAAGAAGTCTTGTAACAAAGATTATTTTCTGTTAGGATTCTTAAACTTTCCTGACTTTTTTAATTTAATTTTTCTGTCTAGAAATGCAGTGTTTTCAGCAATATACAACAAAAATGTTGTATGCTTATCAAGCATTGCTAGTGAAGTGACAGTGGGAATGAAAAATAATGGATTTTGAAGTACCTCTGTATTAACCAGTCAAAATGTGAAAGAAATGGATTCAGAGCTAAGATGTTTTCTAATTTCTTAAGTAATAGTCACTTTTTGGATGTAAAAGAGACTTAGGCTTTCGTCATTTACATGTTCTAGTATTTATTAATTTCTGTTATTGCAGAAATAACAGATGAAGCTCCATATAGGATGTTACTGATCTGTAGTGGATATCTTACAATTGCTTGCAGTTTTGGCTTTTATTTTACCAGTAAATTAAAGTAGACGTCTTAAAGTGATTGATCATCCTGTTTCACTAGGAATACATTAGTGCCACACAGAAATGGGTGACTGAGGATATGAGATTTGTAAAATTGCTCTACAAATGGGATTACTTTCATGACATGCCAGATTTTCCTATTTTTGTTCACTGGATAGTAAACGATGTGCTTACTCTTTAACTCTAGTGATGAAGACAGGTGAAAGTGGAATGACTGTATTTAGGCTTCTAACCAAAGAAAATCGATGGGCCTGGGTACAGGCAAATGCACGTCTTGTCTACAAAAATGGAAGACCAGATTACATCATTGCTACACAAAGACCTCTTACGTAAGTCATCATCGCATAAAGCAGTATACTTCAAAAACTGAAAACTTTTAGGCTTGTTTATGTTTGGAAATAAATTTTTTGTTTTAAATAAACCACCTTTAAATCCTGAGCTCCAAGAAGAAAACCTCTTTCAATTTGCTAACAAACATTGAAAAGAATTCTGATATTTCAGTACTTAGTGTGGCCATAGTCTTTTATGTGTAAACATTTAGATATTTTGATTTTGTATAATGAACAGGAGCGGCAGTACACGCACCAAGTTATTCCATCCAACCTATTTTTAATTCAGCATCCCCATTAGCAAAAAATTAAGAAATCCAACTGCAGTTGTGTAGAAGAAACAACAGATAACATAAAGAAGTTAAGTCCTTTTTGGTGCTGAACTAAATTTTACGTAATATGGAATTCAGCATTATTTTACAGGTTAAATCATTTTTGCTAACGAGTCTGTAAAGTGGAGAAAGAAAGATACTTCAGTATTGAACTATTCATTTACTTGCTATGCAAGACAAACATAATGCGTGGAACAAAGCCCACTTATTTTCATTTCAGCTCATAATGCATAGAAAATGGTGTATGCTATCTAGATTTAATTACAAATGTAATATGTAAAGGTGGTATTACAGTCATAAGCTCCTTATTTCATAATCTGCCTCTTGGTTTAACTCAACCAAGTTGAGCTGGAATAGCTAGGAATTTGAAAAATGCCTTCAAATAGAATAGTTCATATTTTTGTAAATATTAGTTCCAGAGGACAAAAAGATTACAGTACCTGTTTAGTACTGCAGTATTATGCTATATATCTGATTTATTTTCAGAGATGAAGAAGGGGCAGAACATCTACGGAAGCGTAACATGAAGCTGCCCTTCATGTTTGCCACTGGTGAGGCTGTGTTATATGTTTCCCTATGTCAAGCCTTATGGATCCTTCTCAGCTGAAGAATAAAAGCACAACGGGAAAAGGAGCCAAAGCAACACTGCACAATGATTCTGTGGATCCAAACTCCCTCCTAGGTGCCATGTTAAGGCAAGATGAGTCTGTGTATCTCTGCCCTCCAGCATCACATAAACTTTCCTTTGAGCGGAGCTTCTTTGCAGACAGCAGGGATGAACTGGGTGGTGGTGTTAGCAGCGGCTGGACAGATAATCTCCTACCTGCAGGGAATCACAACATTCTCAAACGGGAGGTAATGGAGTGTCCCCAGGACAGTAGTATTCCGCTTCCTGAAGACAGTGCAGCACTCTTTCAAGATAACAAAACCAGTGATTTGTACAGCATCATGAAAAATCTAGGTATTGACTTTGAAGATCTAAAGTGTATTATGAGGAGTTTTTTAAAACTGAATTATCTGGTGTGGATGACATTGGGGACATCGACATAACTGATGAAATCCTGACTTATGTTCAGGATTCCTTAAGTAAGTCTGACTTCTTGTATTCAGGCTGTAACCAGCAGCAGCCCCTGGTCCAGAATGAAGGTTGCTTGGTACAGCAAGAGTTAGATCCACATCAGCTTCATCAGCACCAGAAACAGCACGTGGAGCAGCAACAGCAGCAGCAGCAGCTCTGTCAAAAGATGAAGCATATGCAAGTCAACGGGATGTTCACAAATTGGAGCTCTGGCACCAGCATGTCTCTTAGCTGCTCGCAGCAGCAGCCCCAGCAATATGTGTTCCCTGGCACGCATACCACTACATCTGAGTTCTCTTACAAATCAGAAGTAAATGCTTCCCCTTATGCGTGTAGGCAAGAGTTTATTCCTTATAAACAACCCACAGCAATGATGCCGCAGCTTTCTAATTTTGCTCAAATGGATTTCCCTGTAGCAGGTTTTGACAAATCGACCTATTCTGCTTCTTCCAACTTGGAGGATTTTCTGAGTTGTTTGCAGCAAGTCCCTGAAAATCATGAGTGTGGGCTAAACTCTGAGTCGGTTATGCTAACTCCTCAAACATGCTATGCAGGCGCTGTTTCTATGTACCAGTGCACGCAAGAAGCACAACCTAGCTGCATGGATCAAATGCAATATGATCCTATGATGGCAAGTCAACAAACGTTGTTGAACAAGGTAAGGTAAAACGGCATTGCTGTATTGCTTGCATTTTGAATCATGTTTTTATTGTTTTGGGTGGCTACTGGGATGCACAGTTTGCCATAATTGAATCACTGAGTTTGAAACTGATGGGTTAGCAGTGTGTGAATGTCCTTGCTTTATTTGTTCATTAGATTGAAAAGAGTTGCATTTGGTCCAACTTTTATGTACGTATATCCACAGCCTGATAGCGCTCTTTGGCAGTATTAAAGCAAGAGTGAGTGAACTAGTCTGTTGTACCTACCAGTAATTTTCCCAGTAGGAGCAAAGGAAAAGCAAATTAGTCAAAAGCTTGGAATTTGCTGATATACCTTTTTTTAGAGGAGTGGAATGATGTCAGTAATATTGTCTGGCACCTTCATTTTCATGAAATATGTTCTAAGGATCCAGAAAAATATCTTGTTTTTTAAATGTTGGTTTTCTCTAGCTACTCAGATTCTTTGATTATTTTAGGATCGCTTAAAGTATCAAATTATAATATCGCTTAAATAGCATGAAATATTGCGAACTATTGTGTTTCTACACACAATGATATTGCAAAAATATTTTTATGTATTGCCATAAGTGCAAGTCAGCTTGTTCCTCAAGCTGCTAAATTGTCCGCTGAAGACAAAAGAACAGGAAAAAATTATATCACAGTAGATAAGTTGGTCCTTTTTCACATTGTGCTGAGGAGAATGCACAATAAAAGCCACAGAAGAGAGGAGCCTGGCTGTGGCACAGATTACAGTTTTAAGCACAGTTCTTCATAGGTAAAATTAACTTAGAAATAAAAAAAAAATTATTACTAAGGCAGTTTGTGACTGAATAACCTTTGAAGTATTTTAAATTGTACCATTTATTTCTGTTAATGCTGCTCAAGTACAGAACCACAATTCTATTTTTTCTTTTTACCTCAATGAGTTAATGTTCTAAAGTACTGATCCTATAAATGCTTCTGCACATGCATAAGCATTTACAGAATTAAAGTATTAATTGGCATTTAACCTGCACAAGACAGAGGTGAGGAATGCAAGTAGAACATACTGAGTTTTTCAGTATGCTTAATACAAGTACAAAACATGTCCTTTTTAAAACTGCTTCACTAGTGGAAAAAATATAATTGCAGAATTGCAGAAATTTAGCTAAAATATAGGACAGTTCCGCAAGATGAATAGCTTCTGCCCGAGTGCCCAAGGGTTGAAACAACATGAAGTGACTTTGTCAAACTGCAGTGTGCAAGCTTGCACAGTGCTTGGCTGTATGTTGCCTGACCATAGTCCGTGTTATTAGTTCTTCATAGTGCTTAATAACAGGGTTGCAAAGCAGTTCCAGGGTCATCGCATTCATCCCTATACTAGTATAGAATCGTTCTTTTCACAAAAACTGTGAAAAGAACCACTTTTTACAGTGGTGCGGTGCATCGGTTTTGAACAACCAGTGCATAAGTAATTCTATTTCTCTTTTTAATGGTTGATTTCAAATATATTTATTTCATAGATTATTTTGTTGTTATGCTGTCTTAATTGTTTTTTACACCCCCTTTTTGTTATTTTCTTGCTTACTTTTTCTTCTCATCTGTCTGTAAAAAGTTTATTGACTAAGACAGCATCTCTGAATGCAATAAATGAATACATCTATTACTTCATATTTGCTAGAACACTGTGCTGCAATAATAATATTGTGTTTAGCTTTTTTGTTGTAAAAAAAAAATTAACAAAGGCCACTTTGTGAAAAGTTATCCTTACTTAAGTTGTTCAAAGGCAAATTCAGCCCCTCTTGCTATGGTATACCTACACTGTGTGGATCTGGATAGCATTGCATAAGCAGAAGCCTAGCGCAGAACCAACGTTAGCCTTGTGCACGTTAGCTCCTGTTTACCTCTGAAGAGAACTGCTGAACATTTGTCCAAATGAGCTTAAAAGAAGAGCATGCTTCTTGATGAGATAAGGAAGGATTATTTCCCCAACCCTCTTTGTAAGAGTGATCGTAGATGGCTGATAGCTATCTCCAAGTCCTTGTGGGTCCAAAACTTACGTATGCCAACTGGGGTGAGGGGTGGGAAGAGACTGCTTCTTCCTAAAGCAAATAATATTGGCTTTTGCAACCTGTACTGCTATATACTGTTCACATGAAAAAAAACAACACCTCTTGTATCAGACTCTACTCAGTTTTGACCTCTAGTCACATCTGCCAATTGACATTTTTATAGATTGAGGGCAAAGTAAGGATCTATGTAAACCAAAGTTGTTTTGTTGAGAAATGTTTTAATGTAGAAATATTTTTTTACCTAGAAATGCCATTTCTCCAGAGAAGGATAACCTTATGTTTATATATACTTATATTACAGAAATTGTATTTAGTTTTGTATCAGAGGAGTTAAGAGCTTTAATATATGTGAACCCATGGGAACTAGTCAGTCAGAACTATAACTGCTGCACTTTGAAGTAATCTTGTAAAAGATCATCTATGCCAAAGCCATGATGGCAAATAATATACGTTTCTTTATTGTAAATAGGGAAAATGTGTCACTGCTTATGATGATAAACTTAAGGTTTGATTTTTATTGCCAATTGGTAACTTTAGTAAGGATGCAACTAAGCAGATAGGATACTACTGTCTGAGCCTACATTCACACAGCCAAACCAAAGTAGGGCAGTCTTTGTGGCTGGACTTAGCACACTGACATCCCTATCAGCAGCTGAAGTCTGGAGAGAGGACAGACATTGCTACTCAGCCTTCTAACTCCCATCAATTTCTATGTGAAAAGACTAGGGGATTAAAAAGCCAGAAGGGTCCCTTGTGGTCATCTGTCTTGACCTTCTGCCTAACTTGTAATTGCAGTACAATCATAGCCAATGTAGTCTAAAAGCACTTTCAGTGATGGAAGAGGGCAGAAAGGCATTAGATAATTTGATTGCTTGTTAAAGATCGGTATTCCTTTATTAAGCAGGAGAAACCTTGCTAGGTACTAGATTCTGTGCTGAGGACTTTCTTGGAAGTCTCAATGGGCGTGCTGATCTTGGTAATGAAGAATATTGAAATAATCTGCTTCTGTCAGAAGTAATCCTAGCATATGTTATTGTAGCTGTCTTTAAAAGTATGGCAACTTTAATTAGAACATAATTCACATGGCTATAGTCTTGTTGTTAGAAGAACTGTGCACAGTTAGTCAAATTTCAATGTCTGCATAGCAGGAAAAAAAAGTGTCCAAAACCGAGCATATTTTGGTAGATGAATGAATGTGTAATAAATGTTTTTAAGGACAAACCTTGAATGAGTACTTATGATATAAGCTACTCCCAAAGAGATGATGGAAATGTTTAAAATACTTTATTGTGTTTTCTTTGCATGACTGAATGGAGTATTTTTTAGATAAAGTGACTTTTCCATAGCATGACAGGAAGTATTACATGAGATGATTAAAATAATCCTATGAACGCTTATGTCAAGACTGATGAAAGCCATTCATTTCTCTTACTTGGCATTGTCAATATGAAGACTGTTTGTCAAAAAAACCCACCCTATGAAAGCTCAACCTGTGGATTGAATGCAGTACATGTCAGCTTACTGATAGGCCTGCATGTGCATTCCTGGAAGAGCTGTAAAGTCTGGATCCCATTGCAGACATGAAAATATGTAAATAGGTTGCTTTTAAAATGTAACAGCTGGATGTGGAAATTAGGAGTGCTCAGTCAGACTGGAATTTCTACAAATTGAAACTATATTATGCTTTAGATAATAGTGATGTTTCTTTACTTAACCATAAGTAGGACTCCCACTGACTTCGGCATGGGTAAGTTTCACTGATGGTTCAGACTCTACTTTAATGCAAATTAACTTCTCATCATTCATCATCTAAAAAAAAGTTTTAAAGCTATTCATTGTATTTTCAGATTATTTCATCCAATCTGTGTCTTTAGGAGGATTTTTAAAAACTTAAAAATAAATTGGTTTCCCATGCTAACCATTTATATTGTCTCTTTTCCTCCCAGTTCCAAAATGGTTTCAATGGAGGAAACGTAAATGAAGCATATCCCTCTCAGTTAGATGTGATCAGTAATGCACAGACTGCCACACATCTTCAGCCTCTTCATCATCCGACAGAACCCAGATCCTTCTCAGACTTGGCATCTAGTGGATTTATGTGATTCAGATCTAGAGCTCCATCTGTGATTTTGTCTGGGTGTCAGGCTGCTCTGAGGAAAAGCTTGATAAGTCTATCTTTGAGTATCAGACTTTAACAACTAAATTACATTTTGAGAATATGAGGTTGATTGCACTATATACTGGTGGATATGTAATCTGAGACCTGGCTTTTTAGAGTGACAGGTGGAATTCAAACTTCTGACTAAAAGTACGCATGTGCTGTTTTCCATCAGATTGACTGTGTCGTTGCGGTATGGATTACATATGTACTACAGACTGTGTCATGCTATACAACATAAGATAAGGCAAATGGTTTTGTTGTTTAGAAAATAATTGGGCACTTTACAAATTGCATCAATGGCACAAGGAAGATGATTTCACATGTGAATTATTTCCAGACTTTGTTTTTTAAAAACTATTAAAAAGCTCTGAATTCATGAGAATCAAAAGCACTTAATTTTAATGCATACTAAGCTCTTTAATCACTTATTTTATATTTAAATCCTTTTGTTTTAAGTCTCCATTTCTAGCACTTTAATAGAAGGCTTAATACAAGGATATGATATGCAACTTCAGGTTTTCTATGAAACAGACCCCTTGCATTCCTCCTTTTCTTGTCAACCTTAAGTGCCTCACAGTTTAGCTACCTGGTTTCTGATGGGAGCTTATTTTAGCAAAACTAACTATAAATGTCATCCATATTATGTGAACTTCTATCTAACATCTACAGTGCTACTGGCTGTATCTTTTTCTTTTCCCCTCTAAAGATAATTTGTTTAGAGAATGACTTAATTCTTTATCTGTGGATTTGTTACACTATAATCACGAGTTATTACTGTTCTGAATTTAGTTCAGCTAAAGAGTTTTGGTTTATTCTGTACTTCTTTTCTGCTTTCTTCAGGTAATACAGGGTATATTAAAAAAGATTTTGCTGAGGGGGAGGAGCAGATCCTCAGGATTAGTTTTAGATGATTAATGCTGAAAAACATGTGCCTTATCTTGTGTTAAAATGCTCATAATGTTCTTTAGAAATAATACAAGGCTGCTCTATGCAAATATTTTCATTAAAATGGATACTGAAAAGGATTGCATTTTAAGTAAGGGGGAAAGGAGTCTCAATAGCGATTGATATTGACATTTACTTTGACTGCAGTTTTCAATGTTCATAGTGGGGAAAGGGTCAGTTTGGGTTTAAACTTTATCCCTGGCAAATTGCACTGCAAAGTACGGAGAAGTTATTCTTTTTATGCCTGTTGATGCATTTGAAAAGCTTTGTGCAAAATATAAAATTGGGGAAAGAAAAAAGTCATTAGAGAAATTCTCCTTGTAATAGGTTTTATTTTCAGGGAAAAAACCCCTACATCCACAAAAACATTCTGGGGTTTTGTTTTGTTTTTATCTGAGAGGATTGTTAGGATTGCAGACACCAATGTTTGGTGCAAAATAATAATCTACATGAAAAATACAGAAATGTGTATATGTTCAAAGTATTTCATACTTTTGTGTGTTGTATAGTTCATATATAATAAAATGTCTTTGTAAAATATTTTAAACAAGTTAATTTTAAAGTGTTACATCATTATATGTTAAGAACAATTTTATTACATTTGTTATATATAATATAAAATGGCAATTTAGCCAATTTGTTTAAAACAGGCAAAAGTAAATTGGCTTCCTCCAGACAGTTGTTAATATTGTTTAATACAAGGACAATCACTTAACTATGAAAGGATTCCAATTTTGAAGCATGCTTTCTTTGAAGAGCAACATATTTTCTTCCATTCTGTGTGATCTGATATGCTAGGCGAAACTTCTAATTCAGTTACAACTTTTCAGATTAATTTCAGCAGTTCTTTTAAGTGAAATTACCATATATGAAAGGGACATTAAGGAAGCAATTACTATTCAGGAAAAGCCCATAAAGACATTGTGGGTTATATTACAAGGTTGCTTTTTTTTTTAAACGTTTCAGATTTTGTTTTCAGCACAAGACATCAGTAACACATTTAATTAATATCATTTGGATTAATTTGTGATTCTGTCATTTTTTTAAGGTCTTTTTTTAAGCCAATATCTGAAACGTCTTCCATATCTAGCTCGTGTATCACGTTTGCGTTTGAACTTGAAAATTAGAAAAATGCTGTAAAACCAGAAGGTTCGAAGGGATAATGTATGTTTTGCATCTTACAAACCGGTATATATCCTGTTTATTAATTTAGTTAAACCAAATACATGTTGTCCTATCACTAAGTGCCAAGAATGCAGTACTACAACAGTGCTGCCCTACTTACTGTAAACAAATTAGTTGTTTATATGCATATCAGTATATTTTGTGCATTATCTTATGTGTACAACATTGACTGTATAGGTCACTCTTGATCTGCACCGAACTGTACCTGCAGTGCACAGATGTTTCTGAATTGGATCTCTATTAGCCCTTCAGATCTGTTATAAGTAAGATTATAACCCAGTGTTAGTCAGTATTACTATCCATTTTTGTACAAGTTTTCTTAGCTTGTTTTTCTTTCCAGTTCTTAGGTCTCCTTTGCTATGTCTGCACATACCATGCAGTACACCGGTTGCATTAAGGTATGGTTTTGTAGCGCTCTTGCTCACCTCCAGTAAAGTTTGTAAGACATAATATATGGTAATAAAATAATCACTTGAATGTAGCTGAAATGTATGTTCATTTGCTGCAAAAATGTTTGATTTCAGCAGTATACAAAAAATACGTTATCATACAGTTACTAATGTCTTTTGAGAGCTCGTCGTCTAATAGTTTACAAACTTGTTATTTACGTCACTGTGGACTTTGCACTTCTCCAAATATTAGATGCAAATACAATGTATATAATTTAGTCGTGAACAAATGTGTATTTGTCCATGAAATTAGTATTTTATACTTGCATGAAAATGAGTTTATAAATAAACTTTGTAAATAGTAAGCCACAATTAGCAGTTGGAAGGCTTCTATATTCATTGCTTAGTGACAGTAAATTCACAGTTGAACGGTACTAGGGCTGGAATAGATTTCTACATAGAAGCTGCTAAAAGTAAGAAGGATTTTTGCTTTTGAGATTTGTAGCTGGCCATTGGTAACCTATTTACTGTTTATTGCTGTTTCATAAATAGTGATTTTTAGGTTAAGAAAACAATTCTTTTAGTTTATTTCTAAGTACTGATATTACTGTTTCCTGTGTGGTATATTGGCTTTGCATGGTAATCTCTTAAAATCAGTTGTAATGTTGAATCAAGTGTTTCACTGTAATCCCCTATGTAGTTTACCAAACTTACAACAGTTCTTTGGTTTAGTGACAGGATGGACAAGAATTTAATTGGTTTCAACTACACTATTATCTTGTAATGTATTAAAACACATGTCTTATCCAGAATCAGTACTAGACTATGAACTCTATATGTAGGTCCTTTTGTTTACTCTTCTTGCATAGCACAAAAAGACAAGCTAAGATATGAGAGTAATTCAACAAGGCTGCAAATCTATTAAGTAGCATCTGGAAATAATCAAGCAATAGTATAAGCCGCACAGGCCATCCTTTTTTGTAGTCTGTTGCATTTGTTAAAAGGATACCTTCAAGCCACATATCAACCTTTTCCCAGAAGTGTATGACCTCACTGTCCAGTTTTGTTTAAAGGAGGGAGATACTTTCTTCTAGACTAAGCCATTTTCTTAATGATTTATGGAATTCCACTTCTATTTCTAGTTCAACATAAAATTTAACAACCATGGTGGTACCTAACCTGCAGTACGCCACTATGTCATAAGCTCAGGTAGTTTGTTGGTGCAAGTCATCATCTTACTCAAGACTCTGTCAGAGGGAGGCTTTCCCAAATAGCTCTTCTGGAGACGCGTTTTCCTAGTGAGGAACCACATGTCCCACTCTCACACTTAAACTGAGAACTGGTTCGTTCTCAGGTGATTTTTGTTCACCTGAGACCTGGTTTACTAAGTTAGGTTAAAGTTACTATCTAGAATGAGAGCCTGATTCCACGTTTAATATTTTTATTCTGTCCATTGATTAAGCTGACAAATTATCTTCCTGCCTTCTTCCCTCTCTGCCTAGGCATCCTCCCCTGCAAGCTGACACTTCTAGTGCTAAATAAGTAATACTAGACCAAAACAGCTTTAGACATCCAGAATACAAGTTGATGTCTAAAACTAATACTGGAATTCACGCATCATATACTCTGCATGATCTGAACATTTAATGATTTCCAACATGGGCCACTCTTCACTTTTCCCCCCTTCATTTCTGTTACCTCCAGTGAACCATATTCACTTTGATTGCTTATCCGGGTATCTGAGCCAGCTGTCTAGAAAAACATCCATTCTTCGTCTCAAGCAAGTTCTGGTGCATTGATATTTTTATTTTTTTTTTTGTGGTGAACCTACATGTTATAAATCCTCTTATCTCTTGAAGTTGATCTTCCTGACAAGTAAAGGAGGACCATAATAGTAAGGCATCAGCAGCTAAGTGCAAATTTTTTAAGGGTGCGACCAGAGATGTGAAATCAAAGATGTGATTGGTATATGGGATATTGAGGTTTCTTCTTTTTAACCTAACCTTTCTAGTCAAGGTCCAGCAAGCAATGTTACTAGCATTAAACAAAACTATATGCAATTTAGTTTCCAAAGTAGCCAATCTTTGAGAAAGTGAGAGGTTCCTCAACATTAAAGTTACTGTATTTTTTTATAATTTATGGTGAAGCCAACAGGCTCTTACATTCTCTTGAATCCAGCCTGGCTGGAAGTAAAAGTATAAGCAATATTCAGAAATTAATAACTTCAACAGATTTTTTTTTTTACACCATCTTGAAGGTTGTGTGTGATCATAACTGGATGTTTAAAATCCATACAAATAAGTTTGAGAAGTTTCATTGCTAAAAAAATAAATTATAAAAACAGATGACAAAGCCTGAGGGATGTTGGGACTAATTTGAATCCTTCATACTGCATGATAGTAATAATATTCAATGTAAAAATTCCTTCTGTATTTACAGAGTGACAAGGGAAAAGAGAAAAATTTTTGAACAAATTCTCCGCTTTTTACTGACTATGGACACGAAGACTTCCCTCAACATGCAATAATGGGCATCTGTTAGTAGGTGGTATAAGCTGGAGGAACTTGGCTCCTTGCTAATAAAAGTAAGAGCTAAATTAGAGGAAACTATTGAATTTACTTTGTGACACTAGTCAGTGAAATTTCGAGAGGGAAGTGCAGGAAGAGAAAGGGTGGTCTGGCCCTTAATGTACTTGAAAGATGTTTGAGGGTATTTATATTCTTTTCTAGTTTCTGAATCCTCATCCATACTTTTTTAAAGAGCAAATTTTAAATCTTCAGAGTCTCTACTCGGCTGCCAACTACCTTGATTCTTTCATAACCACTCAGATCCTGCCAACACTGAGCTACTTGACTACCAAGCCCTCGAAGTTGCATACCAGGTGTTTCCTGCATCTCTGCGGGGCCCAAACCAGTAAGTGGTTTCAGAACACACTGAACAAATTTGTCCAACAGAAAGCAGCCAGAAAGTCTTCTGTCAAAATGAACTAATGGGCAAGCAAAACACACAAGTTAGCTCCATCTTCCATCTTGTTTGGAGTTAGGATGTGAATGAAATCAAGGTCTCTAAAGTGGTTCATAGGATACCCTGAAATGAAACAAACTCTCCTCTTAAATTGTTCCACTTGGAACAAATAGTTAATGAATAAGTGAGAGAGTGAGACAGCAAGGGATGTATCCTTTAGTCTAGGAGCTAGGACATGCACTTAGGACAAATGGATTCTTCAGTAGGAGGTGCTGGGTGCCCAGGGCAGTCTGAGGCCGAGCAATTAGGGCACTCATTCTGCACTTCACCAGCATCTTTTTCATTCTCTTGAAGGGAGAAGTGTTGTCAATTCTGGATGGAGGTTTAAATGTAAAAGCCCCAAAATAAAAAAAAAACCCACAACAAACCAACAGCCTGAAGGATCTCTGTAGCTGAAATATGCTGTAGATGGTTTTATCAGAGAGGTTATTCTCTTTGATTTTAGCTGTCCATGCTACCATATATGGTTTTTTAAAGCACATATTTTCCAAGTTCTCATCAACATTATAATCATCAGTGTCTCTGAGACTTATTTCTATGGAAGCTGCAAATTGCTCTTCCAAGTTATACATGGAACTGTAGAGAAGAGGAAAATTACTTTCTACTAATAAAGCTTCAAATATAATGCTAAGAGCTGGTCAGGGCTTCACAGTAGTGCCAATCATTATAAAAAATAGAATAGTACTTTGCTTGCAGAAGTTGCTAAAATTACTGGACAAAACGGTATAGCATTTGTGAGTCTATGGTGGGTGGTGGTAGTGTTGCTGTGTAACATGCAAATGCATGGAGAGCAGCCTGTGATCATGAAGGCACATGATCATGTGCCAAAGAACGTTTTAATTACACTAGCATCTAATCAAACCTTGAAAGGATAATAAGAGCCTGTGACACCTCATTCAGTAAAGAAAGATCTGTCTTAAACTTCAGACCTGAACTTATAATCAGCACATGAACTTTTATGTACTTAGCTTTATGGCTCAAGTTGGCTTTCAGTCCCTCAATAGTTCTTAATAAAATAAATAAAAGGAAATTCTCAAGCAAAGAAAAGTTTTGCTAACTTAATGCTTCAATTTTAATATTGCTAGGTAAAACAACAATGGCAGGAACTTCAGACCAAGAATATGATTGTTAAGCAACAGAAATATGGAAATGATCAGTTAAAAGAATGTAGATAAACCTCATTAACATGCTTCTAAACTCTTGCTTTTCTCCTCAAATATAGCTTTGTGAAGTCACATTCATCAAGTTTGTTCCATTCTGTCCTTGTTTTGCAGACATCTAAAACCAGCATTTTAAATGTTTCTTGCTACAGAAGAGAAAGATACAAATTTTCTGATTCATCTGTGACTTCAAAACTTGTGGAAATTCAAAGTCCTTTGAAGCCAGCATGCCAATTGCTCTCTAATGATAAAATTTTGACAAAAGTGACACATGTGGTGAAAGTTCCAGATCTCAGTGGATGTACCACTGGAACTTTTTTTTATTGCTTTTATTTATTTTTTTAGAAGTAGAGTATTTGTGTATTAATGGACACGCTTGCCTACCTGCTCTCAGGAGTCTCATAAACCTTGCATAGAAGCTACTCCAATAGATGCTAGCGGAATTAAGACCAATTTAAGCTTATTATTTAGATCTCATCAATGTTGTTTGTAGCCTCTGCCACTTCCTAATGAAGACAACTGTGTAGCTTCTGCAGAAAGGGCCAAAGTATAGTGTGAAAGTCTGTTCAGATCACTTTGGCGGGTAGCTCCTGGATGGCAGAGGCAGACAAGTTTAGATAGCCTATGGGAGTCTGTGTAGCAAGAACGGTTGCTTTGTGGCTGGAGCAATTTCCTCAGGAACAGGGTAGCCAGACTGCTGAAGTGCTGCACAGTAGCTGAAGTCACTAACAGGATGTGCAAAGGACAAATATGGCTCAGAATTGCTGCCAAGGCTCTTAACTCCTTTATAGGCACCGCAGGGAGATCTGTATTGCTAAGTACTGCTCACACCATAGGGCCCAGAGTCAACTGTAAACTCCTAGACCAGACTTGTCTGAGACAACTGTGGAGAAATTGGTGACTCCCTTTTATGCAATAGCCTTGAGGTTCTAATACAACCCTTCTGCCGGGGCTTGACTGGCAGCATGGAGGAGTGCATTCAAATGTAGGGCATCACAACAAACACACCAGTTAAGCTCCCAGCTAGGAACTTGGAATAACTGATCTGAATTACTTGATGCTCAAAATGAGCTGACTTCCCTGCTTGCAAACATGGATCGCTTAACAGTTGCTAAGGGGGGACACACATGACAACAGACAGAAAATTCCAAGAAGTTGGGTAAACAGGATGATTTATAACACCTAATGCCTAAAGCAAATACCAAACTATTTTAGAGCCTGTTTTCCTCTCATGTAGCAACTGTTGGGTCAACTCTTGTCCACTTTGCAATATCACTTAAGTAGCAGCCCTCAATTGATAAAACCTGTTGGGTAACATGACCCAATTTGAACAGCTGCTAAATTGCTTGTGTTGTCTGCTTTTTGTAGCTTTGCTGCTGTTCTTTGCCCCTTCCCACTGCTCTCTGTGCCGTGCTCTGCCAGCTTCTCTCTTTACCTTGGCACGTTGATGTCTGGTTCCTGCTATGGCAACTCAGAGCAGGTAACACTGAAAATAGCACAGACATCTAACACACATGTTTATGTGTGTTAGCTTAAACAGCTTTTCCTGCTTTGCAGCAGACAGGGAATTTTTGCGTAATAGTCCTTTATTCACCCTTAGTGGAGAGATTGATTTTTATTTTTTTTCAGGCCTTGGCCATCAGTCTTACAGCAGAGTTAGCAAGTAGAATACCTGTCTTGGGTCTGTCCCTTGTCATCACCATTCTCCTCTGCCCCCATGTGTGCTGGGAACAGGGACCTCACCCCAGTGCCAGACTCAAGGTGATAGTTCAGTGTTCTCATTGCCAGTCGATTCTGAGTCATGTCTTCCCTCAAAGCAGTCTTGCTCAACTTTTTGGCCTGTCAGTTTTCATGCAGCCCTCAGTCAATTCTTCTGCCTGGCAGGAAGCAAGCTGCTGCCAGCAGTGAGATGTAGGTCGCAATTCCCTGGCTAAGATAAACATACCCAGCCAGGTATTACAGCCCACTCATGTTCCCTCGTCACTCCTCATGTTAGAGGAATAGAAATTCTACATACTTTTTGAAGCCTTTTATAACTTCCTAGCTGTAACCTAAAGTTTGAGAAAGACTGTTTTAAAAATAGTATGCAACAAATAATGAAGGACCTCCTTCTGTCACTCAAAAGCCAGTATTTGACCTTTCATTTACCATACTGTGTTTTTAGTACTATAATTTCAGGTACAATTATCTACACTCAGCTTCTTAAATCATGCATGAAATGCTTTTTCAGAGCCACATTAACAACTAGCTGCTCAGCTTGCTGGAATTAGAAACCAGATAGGTTGTTTTATTTACAATATAAAATCAGACTGTGGTTTTGGTGTAGATTGCTATAGTAAAAAGGAAAGGACACTTTGGTGTTCTTTAATTTATGACACACTGTAAAATGTCCAGGCACATTTTGTTTAGTAGCAGAAGGAGGAAAAATAGTAACTCTTGACTAGAGATTAAAAAAGTCTCACCTACCATGAATGTATTTTGAGATCCTGCACATTCAGGAGCAAATCAGCTACTTATCTGCTTCTGGGATCACGTTCATTTGTAACCACAGTGCAGGCTCTGTGGCTTTTAAGATTTTCTTTGTTGGCCTGCCTAAATAAAATCATTCATATCAGATGAATGTCAGTACAGTGCCATAAGATCACATTAAAGAGATCTTTAGGGTAACATTTTTGGCCTTGCAGGATAAATTGCATCCTGTTCTGATTTTTCTGATTCTTAATGTCTCAAAGCCTGCTTTTTAGGCACACTAGAAACTAAAAATGAAGTCAAATGCTGTGAATTGCATCTATATTGTGCTCATTACCCTGCTCATGTAAAGTCTTGTCATCGTTCTGCCGGACTGTTTCCTGGGGAGCTGCATAAACAAGCTATGACCTATGGCTTTCTATAAGTTGTGATCAGACGGTTTAATCTCTGCTTATCAGTCAGGAACCTTCAAAATTGCTATTTCACAGCAAAGCCTTTAGTAGTACATCACCTGATCACTCTAATCAACTGCATCAGTAAACAGAAATATTACTAGTGAATCACAGAATGATGCAAAGACCTCTTACATCATCCCTCTCCTCTCACCGACAGAACGGAATTCCTTGTAGTTGTATAGAAGCTTCATCTGTCTGACTAGGGCAACTGCGCTAAATCCTGTTCACTCGAGAGCACCGTCAGCCTTTACAAACTCTCCCTGGGAGAAAGATTTCCCTTCATTCATTATATCTTTTCCTGCTCTTCATTTCTTCCTACTAGTCTCTTTATGTAGTTATCTCAAGATACTGCCTCCCAGACAGCCACACAACAAAATATTTCTTGACTACTACCCTTAGTCGTTTTGTAGGTGAACAGTGTGTATTCAGGGACTGGTATTTCCATACAACATGCAGTAAAACAGTTGGTATGAAAAGTTGGGAGAAATAAACCAATCCAGTAGAAGTGACAGGTGACCAGCTACTATTTTTTCTTGAAAAGAAAGCTAGTTCTTCAATAAAAATCCTCAACCCTTTCCCTTGTAACAGAAGCCCATTTTTATTATTGTGTTTCCAAAATCCTTTCATTTTAGCAAGCTGGATTTTTTTGGTGGTTTTTGGTTGTTTTTTGGGTTGGGGGGGTGTTTTTGTTTCTTTTTTTCTCAAGCTGAAACTGTCCATTATGTCAGTGCTGGACAAAGACACATTAGTTGAATTAATTGTTCATCATATTAGAGACATACATACATGGGAAAATCTCTTGCCTCCTTCTTTATATGAGGAAATTCCTTATGCGTGACAGATTTGTATTGGTTTGGTTTTGCTGAACGTTATGTTGCAAACTCACGTCAAATGCCTATCCAGTGTCTCTTTCTCCATCACTAAGAATTCTTTTTTTTCCCTTCGTACTTTGAAAGAGGTGACAGTCTGCATTTCCCAAACAGCAGAGATGAAAAGGAAAGGGACAACTGTTCTGACAGAAAAAGAAGCAGCAGGGAGCTGTTAGATAAAATTGTGGGAAAAAAAAAAAAAAAGATAGACCGAAATATTAAGGAAGTTTGGGGGAGTAATAGGAGATCCAGTGATGGTCCCTTGGGGGTTAGTTAGAGGTGCCATTGTCTAGGGCACTTGGACCTAGACTGAGCTAGCTTATACTCTGGGAACAATCTATATGACTTAATGGATTTCTCCCATCTTTTATTCATGACTCTGCTTAGTCCATGACTGGGGCCTTTCATTTTATGGGAGAAACATGTGTGCACAGCCCAAGAGTGGATGTTTGCCCATGTGTTTTTAAAGGGCTCATAGTTGCCTGACAAATTGCTTTTTCTTTTTGGTTCCATGTATTTTTGAAAATCATACAAAACCTTTTGGAAGTGACTCACCCAAAAATTCCAAAATCTGTCCAGAAAAATTGGAAAGAGAAGGTGTTTACTCGCCAGCTGACAGCCTTAGCATGCAGCAGGTGTTCTCAGCTATCATCAAGATGCTCTCATCGCAGCTGAATGTACATCTTACTTTGCTCATGATAAGGTTTTATCTTACGGAACTTGACAAACTGCAGCATAAGTTATCTGAGATTCTTCACAAAAGTTGCATGTTAGCCCTATATTTACCACTTTTAAATAAGTCTGGCAATGTTTTGTGGAATCCTTTCGGCCTGTAGAAAAAGCAAACAAACAAAAAGATAGGTATAGATTTACCCACTGACTTTCTGTCTTCCCCTCCATTCCTGCCAGTGTCTGTACCTTAACTGTTCTTCCTCACATGGAGGCTCAGTCACAGTGGATTTGGTTCAGTCTGCAAAGTAAGAAAATTATCTTGCTTAAAGCTGAGAGGTGAGTTTAGAATTGGCCTACCTTACTTAGAAAATATATGCCTCAGGAAGGAGATCACTTCTGCCTATCCATGCAGCAGAATGCAGACCATAGTTGTGAAAATAACTGTACTCTCCACATGTACCTAAAACAGTTCTAGCAGTCTCTGTCTCTGAATTTCACCTCTGGGTCTCCTAATCTTGCTCCCATCCCGGCAGTACTGGTTGTTGCCTCTGAAGCTGGAGATGACTGTCATTCATGCAAAACAGAGAAAAGCTCTTATGCCCATTTTAAAAATGAATATGGATCAAGCTTGGAATACGCTGATTGTTGGGTTGGGGTTTTTTTTAACCTTAATTTTCTGATCTATGCTACAAGACTTTTTGGCACCAAAGTAGGGAAGATACAGAAAATATGACATTAGAACAAAAGCAGGGCTCTTTCCACATTTCAATCCTGCCACTACTTGGCCTGTTAAACAGATATTTTTCTTAAATGATGATATACTATTTGAAGATGTTAAGGCAATAGAAAGAATTTTGTACTTTATTTTCTAAACACCTTTGGAAGATTATTTTTTCTACAGGTGGAGAAATCAGCTTTTGTAGTTTTCCTTCTTTATATTTTTTTTTTCCTCAACCACTCAGCCTCTCCTCAGCATCTGTGTAGGTTCAAAGAATGTAATCCCTGCCCTTCACTGAGAAATTGAAACCTTTGCTGTATTAGCAATCTGCTGACGCAGTCTTACTGGTATGCATCTTTTCCTTCTTGCTCAGCGATAATGTCATCATCCATTTTACTCTTAACTCTGAGGAATGAAGAGTGACTATTGTAAATACTTCACTGTTGCAAAGGGAAAGGATCTGTTACCAGATGTAATGCTACATGTATCTTTCTTCTGTATTTTACAGATTATCAAGAGCATGACTAAAGTATAAGATCAAGATCAGCCATTTAATTACTCAGGGTATACATAGCTAGCGGTTACACAAACAAATCTTGAAGTTCTGAACTCATACATTCAATCTCCTACCCACCTCAATGAGTGACACACTGGAAGATATTCAGGGAACTAAACACAGGCATCTAGTGCCATTTTAGCTATAGACTATCCAAAGTATCTACATAAGCAATCTCACAACCTTTTATAGCAGCAGCTGGTAGGCCAGAACAGATTGTTGTCTATGCCATGGATATGAATCACTAGCCCATTAGGCCATCCTCACATTGCTGAGGAACACTTAGGAGGAAAAAAAATAGTAAAGAATGATTAACATGTGGATTTGTTTAGCACACTAACAGACAAACATTTTGACTTACCTACCATCTCACAGACATGGAAATTAGGAGGGCAAAATTGAATTTAGTTAACATCTTATCTTTCTAATCCATCACCAGGTCATAGTCCTTTTGTGCTCATAACTAGTTAATGTTGTACTGATAAAATTTTTTAAAATTTAAAAAAGTTAATTGTATCACCAAAGCATCTGGAATACAGAAGCAACTTACATTTTTATGTGCAGAAACCTGCCAATCTCGTCTCACTGAAGAAAGTGCAATGCTTTTGTCCAAATGTGACCACGTGATAACACAGCAGTTCTGGCCTCTGGCGCTTGGCCTTCAATATAAAACCACTCTGATCAATTATCTGAGGCATTCAGCTAGGTTGCATCCTGCTTGTAAGTGTTCTGTGGGTAAAAGACCTTGGGAATCACCTATTTGCTGCTGCCAGTGGCATCTTGCCTGTTCCCCTCTCTGTGACGGTGGATAAGAAAGTCAACCAAAAACCTTTTACAGTGACACGGTGCAGGCTGTTTGCCAGTACCACTGGGTGTTACAGCGATCGATCCAGGCTGCCTTAGGCAGACACGAAAGCCAGACACAGTGAGCACGGCACTTCAGCTCTGCTGGAACTGCCGGCTCTCAGCTCAGTTTTCTATGCCAATTCCTCTTCCTCCAGATCTCTGGCCTGGTGAGGGAGGAAGAACATTTCTGAAGAGATATTTTTGAAGCAAAGACTTTTAAAACTGCTTGTGATCCCTCAAGCTTTGCATGTATCTGTGTAGCATCAGCTAGCTGGAACAGTGCTGGATATTTTTCATAGATGATGCATCCACTTCTCCAATAGAATCTCTGCCATAACTGCTCCCCTCTTATCTCCTCTTTCTCATTATGAAGAGTCTTTCTGTTTGCAGATGAGGTAACGGGCCAAAGACAAGCGTGCTGACCAGGCCAAAAATTCTGTGGACTGTTCTGCACAGTTTTACAAACTGGCTGATCTGTGACTTAAGGACTCAGAGAACTGTGTGAAAAGGCTCACCTGGGACATATGTACAATGTAAGTTCTCATACTAGCTCTTGTAAGTAATGCAGACTACCTATCCAAGACAAGATTTTACTCTAAATAAAATTAAAATATGAGCACAGAGGTTCCATGTAGTGTACTGAGAATCTGCATCTCCCCTATGAAGTGAGTGAGGCTGAGAACTCATGCCACTTGCCAAAGTCTGGGCTCATAGGGGAATCAGACAGTTTTATTTATGCATATCAACACATACACACAGGAACAAAATTCCTACTGAAATCAGGTTGCTGGAACAGATGCAGTGAGACTCACAAAAAAAGTATTGTATTTTGTAGAGTCCTAATCTTTAGAAAACCTTCCTGTCACTTCTTCCAATAAACTTGCTCCCTTTATAGATTTCCCCATGGCCAATTGTGTGTATTGTCAATTAAAGAGGTATTTTATTTTTAAAACCCATGCAATTTACCTGATGCTTTAAATTGCCTTTGAAAAAGTTTTGCTTCAAAGAAGTGCATAGTAATTACCCCACAGCCATGAAGAGAATAATAACTTTACTTTCTCTGAAAAGCGGTGGTACAGCATTTTTCTTTGGCTTTATGCCAAATGCATAGGCATGCATTAAGGTTATACTGCTTTTTTTTTTAAACACAGTCTGATTTACCTGAAATACCAACATGATCTTTACCAGAAAGGTCATTTACTTAGGGTTTTTTTGTACAACAGTCTTTTCTTGGGGTCCTACACACAGAATGACTGTCCTTTGAAGTCATGCAGCCACTGACCCTGTGTACCAGACTCTCAACATCGCAGATATATTCTGACATCTGGGTCCCGACAGATGTTAGATAGGGTCAGGTCTTCAGATTCCTTCTTTGTGTTTAGTGTAATGATAGCATAGTATTTTGTTTTCATCCCCTTGACTCACTTAGCAGTCTTTCACTATCGCTTTGTTAAGTTCTGTGAAAGCCTCCTCTTCTATTTGAATCTATGTTTATCATAATTTGTTACATTTATTTGGATTCTGCTGTCTGCTAAGAGCCACTGACTTACGCTGAGGACAAAAAGAATATATACAATGTCATATCAGGCAAAGTGCTAGCATTTCATTTAGTTTCATAGTCTTCTTTTAGCTACCAAAAAGTGAACTAGAAATGTATGGTCACTTCCTCTGCCTGCTGCAGTGGAAGAAGTGTGCATTGTCCACAAAATGGAAAAATGAAGGTCTAGGGTATAACATGATCCTTATGGGTCTTTCCCACTTGAGATATTCTGTGATTCTATGATTCTGTGATCTCCTGCATCAACCTCATTTTCAGTCTCAGACTAAAAATAAAATATAAAGTAGTAAATATAAATGTAGACTAGTTTTGGGTCCTATTACCTGTATTTCATTTTTTACTAGGCATTTCCCGCTTTTTCTGTCTTCACAAATAAATCAAAATAGATTGAAAGAAATGTAGCTCATTTGATGTACTCATAGAAGTACGTTGGTCCTTTCTCTCCTGACAGAGTCAGGCTCAGCCAGAGAAGCTGCTGGGAAGCAGCAACAGACACTCATGGGCCAGAACCTGTAGTGTCAGGGCACATGGGGCCGCAGCAGGACTTCCAAAAGCAAGTAGACATTGAGTTGCCAAGCACCTGAGATGGTGATTATGAAGACATGCACAGCAAGACTGGGGCAGGGGTGCTGTGGTGCTTGAGCAAGAGGAAATTTTGAGCAGAGGTGAGTCGTGAGAGAGGACTGGAAAACATGGGAAAAAAATCCCTATCTGTGTTCGTGTGCTGATGTCATCCCCTTATTGCTGCCTATCCCCATCCCCTTTTTTCTCTTGCAAAGAAGTCAGCATGGACCATCTCTGGCATACCATTGCTGAAGTCAGAACTGCTTAAGTTTGTTTCTAAAATTTCTGCTTTTCAAGACTGCATAGGCTGATCTTGTCAATGTCACCTCATGAAATCAGGCAGGAGAAGGGGCAGGTATTACTGACCTGAAATGGTACAGGCATTGAGCAACCTCACGCATCTTCTAGAGATGGACCTTTCTGGTCTGAGCAGGGAGCTCCCATGGGAAAGGTTACTTGTTTTTATTCTACTGGCTTTGCGGGAGCAGATTTCATTCTAAAGTGAGCCATTCACCTCCCTCCCCCCATAATGATGACTAAATCTTGATGGAAATGAGGAACCTGCAGTCCTGGTTGGTCTCTTGTGAAGCACTGAGTCATGTAGTGGGGCTGACCCAAAGCACTGGAGATTACCCCAGTGATAAAATGCAACTACTGTCTAGTTCCCCACTTAAATACGAGGCCCTTTATTTTAATTAAGGTTGAGTCAAAATGTTTTTGTATTTCTTATATGCAGACCTCAGCATCTGAGACCATTTCACTGAGCATTTGAAACTTCTTTTGATTTAGAGATTCATGGATGAATCAGAACAAACGGTGCCAGCTAGTCTGCATGGTCATAACGTAGCGTTCTCTTGACTCATACGACTGAAAAAGTGCAACAGAAACAACAGCAGAGTGAAAGGGTGGGGAGTCAGCACCAGGTGAAGACGCCTAATTTTAGAATCTACATGTGAGCACGGTGTCAGTACTTCAATTATTATTGTCAGCAAAGATCTCGACCTACAGTCAGTGAAGTCTTGAGAGTGATTCATATATTAGAGTCTGGTCTAGTGTAAACAGAACAGCTCTCCCGACACCAGATGAAGAGGACTTCTGGGTCACCGGAGCTAGCCCTTCACTGTTAAAGGAATCGTGTCATGTCATCCCACATACAAAGTTACCAAGCACCATTGAGTTTTTCCAACGGCTAGGACAAATTTTCTAGTTACCAGCCTAATCATGCTCAGTCAATAATTATTTATCCTCCAAAGCAGCGGAATCCAGATCATACAGTGACAGAACAACAGGACTTAAGGGCTTGCCCCTCACATCATGCAGTTGGTCAGGTCCAGCTCAGTGCTGTTTGGACTACTACAGAAGTTTCAGGCTCTGATCTGACATTTTCTTCTGGATGAGTTCCTGCTGTAATGCTATTGCCTTGAACTGCATGGATCAGCCACACATTCAGTGGAAAACTGTGCTGTTGACTGTATTTACTTTCACCACTTTACCTCATCCTTTGAACTTTCTTTGTGCTGGCCGATATGTATGTCACCCTATGCTGTAGACAATGTTTGCACAATGGTATAGCTTGTATAACATTATGCCCATCATCACATCTATTCTGCTTTTCTGAAAGTTCCGAATAGTTAGATTTGCTTCTGTGGTAAGACATGTTACTGACTTCTTTTGCAAAACACTTGTAAGTACTGTGCTTTTGGTTTTTTTATTTTGCTCTGGAAGTCCTGTTCCAGAAAGCAACCTGACATCCACTTTTTATAAATCCAGCTATTTGTAAAGCCTGGCAAATTTTTTCTGCCTTAATCTGTTTTTGAAAATCTGAAGTTCTGCTAAATTTTTGCTTAATGTTCTAAGTAAACACTTTTTGTAAAAGAAAAAAAATAAAACCACAGGATGTGTCCTGCAACTTTTGTGGTGCAGAAGATCAATATCTTCCCAATATAATATGGTATCTCTAAAATAGGAACAAAGTGAAGGTTTTGAACCAATTTCTTCAGTGACAGCTGAAGATAGCCAACGGTCAAAATGGAGAATAAAATAAATGGAAGATGACCAAGACAGTTCTGAAACATGCTATCAAAGTGCATTTTTACAGTTATTCTCTTTCATTCTCTTTGTGTTTTCATACCTTGAAATATTATATCAGTTGTTATATTCTTAAAGAAGTTATTTGAAGAATGGTTCACAGCCCATTTATTGTTATTCTATACAGAGATGTGATGAAATCAATGTACTCTGCACCGCAGGCAGAATATGAAGCAGATGGTTTTTCCTCAAGCAATGAGTACATTAAAATCCAAACAGTAATACAATGTATATAGTGCTTCTAGATTAAAGCTCTTGCATGCCAGATTTGTAGCTTTGATTCTCTCTGATTTTAGCGCTTAGTAGGATTTATTCCAGTGCTTCTGCCCTTGGGCCAAAATGAATCAGCTTTTATCTAGGATGATCATATATTGGCTAAGCCCTGTAGCTTTTCTTTTAATAAACATGTAACTTTAACCTACCATTACATGTACATAAAACATTACAAATCAAGCTTGCACACAATGCTATAGCCAAAACAGAATCCATCAGAGTTCAAAATGGGGTCCATTTGCAGAATGAACGCTTCTAATGTATGTCCTTTTAATTTCTCTGATTGCCTTCTGGTCATTTTTTTTATAATCAAATTCATTCTTGCCGAAGCTTAAGCTTATTTGTGGGCTGCATGGAAAAGCATCTTCAGGCTCCTGCCTTCAGAGTGAAAAGTCTTCATAGAGGTGCAATTTCTGACTAGAAAGTGACATTGTCACATGTGCAAAGTGACTCTCTGATTTTCTCATCTTCCTTGGTAGCATGAGCAGCAACTTTTGAAAAACGTTTATGTATCTATTTGGCTTGTTTCCTTAAACCTCTTTGTTTTTCAAGATTTTCAGGGCTTTGCTCATATTCTAAAAGATTAAATTTCCTAACCCTGGAATTATTATTTTTCTTTTCTCACTCTTCAAAAATACATTTTGTACTTTGAAAATAGTCAAGCAGATCCTCTTGTCCAATATATTCTTTTACCACTGTTCAAAAGCAAAAGCAAAAATGTGTCTCTAAGGCTCCTGCCTGTGATACTTGCAAGAGACATTATCGGTTACAGAGTTAACTTCATACGCTCCCCTCTTTTTGGTCCTCAGTGCACATGATGTGACAGGGACATAAAAGCAAGAGGGCAAGTTGCTAGTCTGCTCTAGAACATTTTGGTTTTCTCAGTACATGGGAAAGTGCTGCAGGGTCATATTCAGGCTGTAATTGGAGAGCAGACTGTCACAAGCAATCCTTGCCACCAGTGAAGTTTTCAGTGATTCTTTGAAAGCATCCTGAGATCTCTGGGAATATGTGCTGGTTTTCATTGGAAAAATATTTACAGCATCTGAAGCTAGAAGAGAATAAATGAGTATCAGGCATGCAGTCCAATCTTCTGTCCAAAAATTAACTGCTTGGTTCCAGAACAATTAGAAAATAATTCCCTCTAACCCCAAATTGATTTTACCTATCTGTCTAGGCTACACAAAGAGGCAGGAGGAGTCTGATCTGAGATATCTCTCTGGGATTAACTATATGCTCCAGTTTCACCAATTTAGCTCATTAACTCAGCTGTTGTCTGAGCAGTCCCAGAGAGAAGCTCTCAGTAGGAGGAATAACATCTAGATAGTGCTGAGCGATCCAAGACAAGATGAAAAAATTATTTCAGCCAGTCTACTGTGCTGAAAGCTATATTTTACTTGGGCAAGAGTCCTGCATCTATTTGCACGGGGATGTGCACTGCTCTTGCCCTCCCACTAGCCATTCCTCTTTACCATCAGTTTTGTAGATCTACTTAGATTCACTATAAGGTGTCATTTCCATGATTAGAACATCAGCTCCTCAACAAGACTACCTCAAGCACTGTGCAACATGGTAAAAGAGAAATACTGTCATTCGTACAAATAAATTGGAGGGGGTTTCCCTCACGCCTTTTTCTCCTACATGCAAAGCAGAGGCCTACTTATCATTTCCTGTAAGTCTTGCAGCTCTAAGGTTTGTATTGACTCAGAGCAAAATCATTTACACTAATAAAGAAAGAAGGCAAAGCTTTCTCTCTAAATTTAATGCAGACTTTTTCCTGACTGGTTCAAATTCTGAAACAAGCTGTGTAAGGTTCTCACTGAGTGTTAATATAACCCACTTACAAAAGACCAACCAACAGAAATAGTGCAGAAGGTGAAGATAAAGCAGAATCTTTCTATGGTCTCTGCTTTCACGTTAGGATCATTCAGCATGTGACTTGTATTTCCTGCAGCCTCTGAAGATGCTCAGCAGGTCTGTAGCAGGTCTCAACAGGTCAAATAAAAAAGAATAATTATTTGAGACAATTTGTATATTTTACATGTTAATTTAGCCTGGGTGACTTTGATGCTGTCTGTCCTTCAGACGTTCCCAGAGCAAGCTTTCCCATTCCTCCAGAGGAATATTTCTAGGGGTGAGAAATAAGTGCACAGTCCTGAACACTAAACTCCTGCTAGTGTGCTGGGACAGCCTGCAAAGCCCCTGAAGACAGTGAGAGGTTTACTAGTCCGTGGAACTGAAACTGCTGCTTCATTTCACTTAAAAAAAAAGACTTCAGAAGATCTTTATCAAGGACAATAAAAACTTTTGGTTACTACTGACCTGGACTGCTTCAAGCCAGCTATAGAAAGATGAAAGACACTGTCTCACAGTACTTATCTACTGGAAGCTTCAAGTCTTTTTTAGCTCTGGATTTAAATAGGATCGCTTTTAATCAACATATTGTTAGAACTTGTTCACCCTGCCACAATTAATGCAACAAGAATGCCTCTGCACAGCAAATTGTTTGATCATTATTTCATTTTAGATGGGGGATATAAAATTACTGCAATGCAGAAACTCCCATTTTTTTAATTGAAGAACTCATTGTTCTCCATGAGATTAACTATGACTCGCCCATATTTTTGCCAACATTTTCTTCTGCAGTTGGAACAATGTTTTTTTGTGACTAGTAGGAATTCTATTAACCTACGTTGAGCATTTGCCTTCAAAGGAGTAATAACAAATAGGATGAATGACTGACGTCTGCCTGCACGAATAAATCCCATGTCTAATGCTATTTTAGCTAGAAAAGTATTATCTTCCTATTGTATGGAATTCACTCCTTCACAGAAAGAAAATTACCCTTTTTTTTTCAGACTCTCAGGTGGAATAAAATGTAGGATTGTGTATTCCGATCTTGTTTGTGTTTTTTTGTGCCATGTACAGTTTGTTTCCAAACAATTCAGAAATATGGCTTTTGGACAAAGCTATCTGTTTAGTATAAACGTAGACCAGAAATGATAGAAAATAAATGTTTTTTCTACTTTTGAAAATTTCAACAGCTGTTTAAATCAGTTCAATCCTCCTTCCCACAAAGGAATCATTTTTTAAGAAGAAAAAAAAATCACAGCAGAGATAAATATGAAGTACAGTTCTCAGTATGAGAAGAAAAAGAAGTAGTGGAAAACATGCTTATTACAGAGGTTACATTTGAGAACATGATGGTATGATTGCCTGTAAGTGGAAGTGCATGATCCTTCTCTCACATGTGTTGACATAAATCAAAGGTAATGGCTGTGTAATCAAAGATATTGTAGAGAGGAATAAAGTTCAAATGGTATTAGCCAATGTTATGTTATACATATATGTATATATACATAGATAAATATATTTCTATAGTCTCCATTGTCATTTTGCTGCAAAATATTCACGGAGATCATTTTTGTTTTATCCCACCACACAGGCAATGTAACGATTCTGTGGGGCAGTAACGATTTCATTCGGAAATATGCTGTGGTTTAGTGCCAAGTTCATTTACTTTTTGTTTAAATTTGCTTTTCATTGTTTTACTATGTAGTTAAACATGTATTTGAATTACAGTACAGTTTAGTTATAGTGGTTTCTATATTCGGGGAAAACAAGGATAAATAAAACTCAAAATAAAATAAAACCATATGCCAAGTATGAATGCTTTGAACCTTTGCAACAACAGAGGAAGTGAAATGTGAATTCTTTCCTGTGAAAACATTTGGGGAAAGTATGAAATCTGGGAACTGGCTGGGTTCTGCGCCCTGTTTGTTTACCAGAGCAAATACATAATTGCTCCAGGTTATGCAATACACTGTTGTACACTACCTGCGATTCCTTCACAGAGGACACTTTCAGGAAGGAAACACTTAATTAAGAGAAAAAAAAAAGATAAAAAAAATCTGCAGTTCCCACACAAAATAAGCCCTTTCTTCTGGAAATTGGTGCTTGTTCCACAGCTCTGGGGAAGAGCAGCAGTTGTCGCTGGGACTGGAAGATCATGGAGGGATCCTGACTGCAGCCTTAGAGAAAATTGGGAGATATTTGGGGAACAATCCAAGGCAGATCGGTCACAGGTGTGGTGCATGGCCATAGCCAGGAAAGGCCCTGAGGAAGGAGACTGGGAGGAAAGGCCAGGTTTGGACAAGGTCCTCACAGGGAGGAGTGGGACCTGCCAGGGTGGTATCAGGCCTGAGTCAGAAGAGGAGGTTAATGAAGGGCCAGATGAAGGGATGGATGGACAAGAGGTGAAATAAAGGAACATAAGCAGACAGAGAGGCGAAGACCCATTTTAGAAAGGGAAGGGATGATTCTGTGCACCAGTTAATGCACTCTAAGTGGGTTGGATGCAACCAGACCTTGGATTCAAGCTAGGGGTCTCGAGCAGAATTTGGGTGGTGAATGCAAAATTAGGACACTGAATACCACTGCACAGCTGCCACATAAGCCTGCAGGCACCTAAACACCAGAGATGCTTTCCTCTTTCTCTGCAGTTCCCTGGTGCCAAGGTTCACATCTCAGCACATTACTAGAACGGGCCCGTTTCTGACAGGGCTGAGCAGCTGGGAGCTGGGGAACCAGGCATTCCTCTGCCTAAATCCCTGAAGGGGCATGATCGGAGAGGCATTTGCAAAGCATGCTGAACACACTCGTGACTGCCACTTTCCTTTAAATGTTGCCACGAGCGGAGGGGCCCCTTTGCAACACTCACGGGGTTAAAACGCTTGCCCAGGCTGCAGAAGAGCACCTTTGTTTCCCCAAAAGCTATCTCCAGGATCTGGGAACCGAGCCTAGGCCTACACTTATCTTTCCTAGTCGGGCCAGCAGGCAGGCTGTGGTCCCTGGAAGACGTATTGGAAATAAGTTTGCATCCAGTTCTTAGGATTATGTGGGCCTCACCTGGACTAGTACCTGGTACAGATCCGGGGGAATTGCATGGCTGCTCTGCAGCAGAGACAGGGAGGAGGATGCTGTTGTGAAAGAGGGGGTGAACGAGCCTGGGAGCATGGCCTGCAAGTGCTGCTGTGAGGCCAACATCTGTCCAGGCTGCCAACCATACTGGCTCCCATCGCCAGGTGTCTGCTGGTCCCCATGCACTGCCAGGGAGCCCTGTTGAAAACACTGAGTAAATAGATTAACATAAAAAAGGAGACCCTTAGTAAGTCAGAGCCTAGTTGTGTTGGCAGGGCAGACCTTGGCAGCAAAGGTAAAGGTGTGGTTGTGAGCCCTGCCTGCTATTATGTCCCATGCAAGCCAAGTCCTATTGCTACATATTTTTGCATTAAAAGCACCAAATAAACCTGACTGGCACTTTGCACAATGTTGATTTATAGCTTCACTTTCTAAGACTTGTTTCTTTTTTTACCTTTTCTTTATTGATTTCACTCTGCTTAGTGGCATATCGTAGATGAGAGCACCCTAATATTTATTACACCCTCATATCTGTATCATACGTCAATGCACGACTACAGTAACGGAAGACAGTAACAAAGGAACAGTGTTATAACAACCACTGTGTGTACCATCACTGTGATAACTGCTTGATTTTGCTATTAAGTACATGCTTTACTTAACCACATATAAAATGCAGTCTGTATTCCCCATATGTTGTAGTCTTTAAAACCTGTATCCTCACTCAAAACGGTGATACCTCAAGCTCTGAATTTCTGGCCATGTCTCCACTGCACTTGGACTAGGCTTTATTCATGGTCAGACTCCTTTCTACATAGTGTGAGTCTGCAGACGTGACCCTAGGCATACCTGGAGCCTGTAACCTGGGGTGCCTGCCCCAGAGCGTGTGGGGGTGAGCACGCTGCCAGGCACAGCCCGGCAAGCTGCCTGCGAGAGGCGGTTGTGGTGGGAGGAGGCCAGCACCTGGGCACCGCTCAGCCTCTGCTCACTCTCCTGACTGTCTTGGAGATAGTATTTTTCCACTAGAAAAGTATTTCCCCACTTCCTCTCCACTCACACGTTGGACTATGCAGAATGGGAGCCCATTCTCTTTGACAAGTTTTTTAATGAGTCATTTATTTCCTTGTACTTTCACCAGTCTTTCTGTCTTGAGATAAAAGTGAACAAAGAACATTTTATCCCTTTTAAAAGCTGTCAGTTATTTCTTGCTCAAGCTATTGTTCCACTGAGAGCGATAAACAAGTGGGAGGAAAAGAAGATGAAAAGGGCACTGAGATGGGCTTAAAAGGCAACTCGCCATTTTATTTGTAAGGGGGAGGAAACAGAAATCTGTGAAACATTCCTCAAGCTAAATTTATGTATCCTGATTTAGGAATTACCACCAGCATCATGCAGGGAAATGAAGAGGTCTGGTCCATAGAGACCTGACAGAGTTCGCACCTCTGCTATAACCTTTGGACTGAAACATCTTATTTTTCCCCAAGGAATCCCTGGAATCTCACCACACTTGGATTCATTTTGAGCAAAATAGAGGAGGAGTCTCCCCATCACTGGCCAGCACACTGAGTGTGAGATAAATCCTTGTTTAAAGACATGAGAGGTAATTAAAACATAACTGTAAGAGCTCAAAGTAGAGGTGAGAACAACATATATGATCCATCAAAACCCCAGTGGTAAGCCCAGGCCACTTTCCAGGTCTCCAGGCAAAGCAGGACAACCCTGATGTCCCCAGTGTCCATATGTGTAAAGCTACTCAACAGCCTTCCCAGTCCCAAGTAAGTATTAAGTTCCAGCTCCATCCTGACACTATCCCTCATCATCTATCTCTGTCTATTCAGTGTCCTGAAAAAATAACCTAAGCCATGTGCCATAGACATTGTGATCCTTCCTCAGGATAAAACCTGGTTTTGTTGTTGCTGTTGCAATCCCATCAGAATCAGGTCCCCACCGCAGATCCCTCATGTCATTTCCCCTTGAATTCCTTTGCTCTGTTGACCTCTCCCTCCATTTACTGCTTCTCTATGTGTCTTGGCATCGGACACCACATACAATAAAAAAAAAAATTGTGGAATTTAATTCTCTTTTATTTATTCAGTAAATCTCAAAAAGAGGTATATTTTTATAGATATGAAACCTTCTTTAAGGAAAGGTAAGAGGAATACAGATTTAATTAAGGAATAAAATACTGTAATAATAATTCATAAATACAACATCTCCTGGGGTAGTATAATACATTATTATTTATTTTATTATGGTATAATACATAACTCTCCTGATATCATAGGAATGACTCAAATTAAATCAGCTGAGAGTCTACCTAGACTTCTTAAGGGGCTTTAAAAAGGTACTTAAAAGTCTAACCATATGAGATGTCTGTAATCCATTGACAAAACAAAAATATAGTGAAAGTGTATGCCTGTGAGAAACACTGTACACACTCTGCAGACAGCTTCCAAACCACAATATCTTAGCAGCTTTCATTTTCCAAAACAAAAAGCAATAAACTATATAATGCACTGTTACACTGCCAAAATAGTTTTAACCATTATGGTTAGATAAGCACAAACACATCCAAAATGAATAAGGTTTTGGGCTTTTTTGTGTGTATACGCTTTAGAACAACCATATTCATTTTTGTCTTATCCACGGGGTAGAAGAATTACTAACATTATAGCACACCACAAGTAAAGGTTTACAGCCAAAAACTTAGTCTGTTGTGTTGCAACTAAACTAGTTCTGTTTTGGCTATTAGGTTCTGTTTTGTGGGTTTTTTCATCTCAAGAAAAATAATAGGGCTAGCCAGCTGCTCATTTGAGGCACGTCAATGATTTATTACTTGTTTTTAAAGTAAATGGAAAGAGGTGTCAGTTCAATTTGAAACATAATCTGAAGGGAGAGTGTGTATGTTAACCATTTTGGTCTTTGCCAAGTGTGATCTAAAAATGTGTCTAAAACATCGGTGGTGCCTAATCGTTCTTTCAATCAGTAACACAGATCAGGCCAATTGATAAGATGCTACTGCTGGCAATTCCAGTCAAGGGAAAATACATTGTGATGGTTGGCACAGCAACCTGCCCTGAGGTGACACATACAAAATAAACAGAGTCAACTTGACTGTGGATTTATCCCCAGTTCTACATCTGCACCTTGGACGTAATGACAGTGATGTGTCTGAGGATTTCTGACCGTCGCCTGTGCCTGAGTGGAGATGGGCACTCAGCTTACCCTCATCTGGTGAATGTTACATTAATAATTCCTTTGTGACCTGGACCAGGACTCCAAATTAATGCTCTGTAACTATTAGGTACAGTTAAAAAAGTTCCCATTTTATGAGTAAGTGTGAACTGAATAATCCCATAAGTTTACATATGACATCCTATTAAACCTCACCAATAAAATTAATGAAATAAGCAATGCATTGCACAGCTTGTCAGCCTCAAAAATTATTGTACTATACAGCAGTGGGAAGACTCATCTCACAATCCTGTCTCCCGTTACCAAACTTATTCTCCCACCAAAGACATTTTTCCTGTTTACTTTAGATCACCATGTTTGATTGAAATGTTGCCTGACCTTAAACTTCACCAAGCAGTTGGTCTTACCTACCCAGGATTTAGGGAAGCAACTGAAAGAGCTACTTAGTACTTTTAATCTTGTTCATCCATGGGCACTGCTAGCAACCACCAAGTTCAAATACTGACGCCTAATTGACCTTACAGCTTTCACTGCCCTGGCCAGCACTGTTGAGGAGAATGCTGTTTGAGAGCTGTGAATGGTATCACAAATGGGCGTGCCGAACTCTGTTGCAGACAGTAATATGCAAGGTAGAAACACCACAGCTTGATTTTCAAAAACTGGCTAAAATTAAAAACACCTTTTTTTTCTCTACCCAAAATGCAGGATTGCACAGTACCATGTTTTCAACCAAAAGCAACACTAAGGAAAAGCTTGAGGTTTCAGCAAGGGCATGTCAAATGAAAAAGGAAAATTGAAGGCCTTTCTATGATACTCTCCCTCTTGTTTAGACTATTGTTTTTCTCATTCCCGTCTCTTCCTGAGGTTTTGTTGAGACAGTTCTTGGTGCATGGGAAGAAGAGTAGTAACATGTACTAATAGCTGAGATCACAACATCATTACTAGTGTGGCAGAAGCTGACATGCAGCCACTGACTATTATCTTGAGTTTGCATCTTCTCAGCTGTCGTTGTTCTGCTCATATCCATGGTCTATTAAGACAGCATGATGTGAAACAAGGAGCTTTTCGCTGGCACGGGTTAATGCTTCATGCTGCCATGCCTGGTATTTTTGTTAATGGATTGTGCCTGGAGAGCCCAGAAAGACAGTGCTATATACGGGTCATGCACATCTCGTGTTCCTGCCTACAACAGAGGAGTCTGGTCAAAACTTACCTAATAGTTAGCATGGCATTTCTGGAAGGAGCTAACTTTGTAACAAAACATCTTTTAGTCATAATATAAATAAGCTTTAGGAGCTTTAGGTGTCTACATTCCACCGCAAGCTGGGTCTTTAATTCCCCTAAGTTCTTTAAAAATCCTAGGCTTTGCTCATGCAATAATCAACATCATCTCTGTCCTTCAAAAATTGGCAACTAACTAAGCCCCTTAATTCTGGAATTAGCTCTCACTAACGCAGAAGAAGACACTAGGGAACCTGATCAAATTTAAATCTAGGCCATGTGATAAATTCACAAGTGATCTTTAACTGTTTATCAGAAGATTGCTTCTGGAGTAATTTCTTAGAAATTGAATCCAGTTATTAGCAGTAGGCACTAATTTCCCACAAAAAGTATCTAAGCTTATGAACCAAAATATTGTTTTTTAGAAACAAGCTAAACGTGGTTCCAATAAATTTTATACTCTTTTAAATTGCTTGATCTCAGACTTCGTATTGCAAATGCTAGCAATAACTACACATTTAAAACTCAGTCTTCAACTATTAAAGCATGGGAAAATTCAGAGTACACTTATTCACTTTTATTTATTTAATCCTTCTTCTGATTTCTTAAAAACAAGAGATTGTATTTATGGGCCCAAAGAAATGGGTACACATTGGACGCCTACATTAACATGCTCTAAATTAATGTGTTATGAATTTCTAATGTAGACAAGGAAGTGTAAACATTTGCCAGCTGGACAAGCTGAGACCTGGTCTCCCATTATCTTACAGTGGAACCTGCAAGCACATGCTCGCAGTGTAGAACCCAATGCAGGATTTCAGAAAGCACTAATTGACATAGTCTGGCAATCCAGTTCACTTCTTCCAGGCAAATCCGTAAGTTCCTCAGGAAAACACCTGGCAAAATGTCCAAAACTAGTTATCTATTGCATTTAGAATGGAGTTCAGAATGCTGTAGAAAAGAAATATTCGTAGCCCTGTGCTTGGTCACAGTTTAGGTGTGTGATAACATTCACATGGTCTACCTACTATGTACCAAGTGCTTTATCAATGTGAAAAAGCTGCCCTTCTATGGATGTGGCAGAGTTTCACAAATCTCTGGCAGATTAGGCAGATTTTCTTTTTCTGGAACTGCTGGTGTGAGAGAAATGATATGAACAGAAAGGATGGAGAATTGCTGACATAAAAAGGTGGGGAAATTAAGAAAAAAATCTATTGTTTGTACAGGCTTCCATATGATGACACTTCAAAGACAAAGGAAAAACCAGTTAGCGATCAGGGCAGGTTTAGTATTGTCTTTTCTGTTCAGGAAGATGGTGAAGCTGATCTACTAAAAGGGTTTGACTCACAGAACATGGAAGAGAATTCCAAATTTCTGAAGCACAGAAAAAATAATGATTTAGCACAGATAGCTATGACTCCACAGAGACTCCACATTCTCTTTTTGACAGTGAACAATATACTACATACAAATAAAACCATGCAAACAAATATAGACACCATATTCTTATTCCTAAATTTATCGTAAGACTCCAGGTGACAAAAACAGGAAAACATTTGTTTCAAAAGGATTAAAATTATCATGAATTCTGCTCAAGCATCAACCTGCACCATGCTTTTACTGAAAGCAGAACAAAGTCAGAGAGAGGTCACAGTCACTGCTTATTTATTTACTTGTATGGTTTTGGACGTAAGGAGGATGATGGGAAAGGGATTATGAAAAAAGGTAGCAAAGAATGATACACAAAAAAGAAGCAAAGGGGTAGCTAACTTGACATTAAAAGAACTAGAGATTGGATTTAGAGAAAGACTGTAAAGGCATCAAGGGCTAGAGGAATTTTTTCTGTTCCTGCAGTTTGTGGGATTTCCTGTTTGAGTTCTGCATCTTCCTGCGGATTGCTGGCAGTTTTCTGCAATTAGCTGCAATTTATTCCTCTTCACATCTGGTACAGTTTCTAACTCCTGACTCAAGAGTGTCAATGTTTTTAGCCTTTCTGATGAGTCAGGACTGCATCTATTCTGCCTCCAACCTAAATGAGTAGGACTTCAGAGAGCCCACAGGCTCTCGCAGAGTGCAACTGGGGTGAGAAGATAAACAGATGTGCAGCAGACAACAAGAAGGAGTTTGCTACATAAATCAAAGTACTCAGAAGTGGCATCACTAACTCCAAATTATTATGACCCTTTGATATGAAAGAGGTAGGCTTTAACAAGTATTTGAGGCACCATTTAGCGAAAAGTTTAAGTGTCTGTCTAACTTACGATGCTGAAGTCTCACTTGAATCAATAGGATTTAAGTGTATGTCTTGGCATATGCATTGTGTGATATGTTGTGTATATTTTGCAAATGTGGTGGTTCTATGCCTATAGAAAGGCTAGCATACGAAAAAGTATACTCCAGCTATATAGAGCATGGGTATCCTTGAAAGTTTCTCATTTGAGCTTTGCTTTCATGGACAGAGACATCAAACATAATATAGTCAAGCATAGATATAACAACACATGATAAAACTCTGTGGAAATGGAAATGAAATGTGCGCTTTTGGAAAAGGTCTTTATACTGTGTGAGAAGTGCCACATGCCAGTTTTATATATTCCTACAAACCGTCGTTTCCTAGAGGCAGTCATTGACTGAAAGTCTACAGAGAAGAGTTTTTTCTATGCTTTCAGAGAGATAAAATATTTCCCTTGTGGAAACTTCTGGGCACCATAATGTCTTCAGAGAAGTCTCTTAAAAATTATTTTCACTTGGTGGCAAATATACCATGAAGGCTCTGTGACCAGCTAACAGTCATCCTGCTGTTGCTGGAGAGGAACAACTGGATGACACACAGATGATCTGATCCTAGTTTAAGGAAGCACGTGCATTCCTGTGCAAAAAGAGCATAGGCCACCCATACTAGATAGGCTTGAGGTGACGGGGGCATGTCTTAAGCAAAATTCAAGAAGTCCCTACTTCACATTTAGAAAGTATCTTTCTATTTTGGCTTGTGACTGGTGGATGTCCAGCCTCCCCAACTTCTGGTCACTCCTCATCCCTACAAGTCCCTCTTCCTCAAACCCTTGCAGCCATACACCAGCTCTAACCTTATCGCTGTTTATACCCCTGAGGCACAACCTTAATTTTCTGTGTCCCACCACAATCTTCAAGCTCCTCTTGCCGTGCCACAGTGCAAGAACAGGCTCAGAAGCTGTTCCTGTGGGCAGGCTATGGCAGAGGAATGTGCAAGGAGGAGGACTGGATGGGACAGACTAAATAATCCTGGAGAAAACACATGGGGCCTATGCAGCCATGTAAACTGCTTGAGCTTTAGGCCAGCTTTGTGTCAGCATTTCATTTTTCTCATAGAACAGATGCTTGGTTTATGTTGTATCTTCCATATTCTCTCAGTATCAAGCATTTCACAATTAACTCCATCCATGACAGATAAAACTTGACAGAATTCAATGCATGGGAGACAGATGTAAATGAGCAGCATTGCTTTGACCAGTTGTATCTGGCTGAACCTCAGCAGCAAGCTGTCTGTCAAACTCTGCCATTAAAAAAACCCCAAACCTCACATCTTGTGAGCTGGTGTGTGTGTGTGTTGCAGAGGCCTGTGCTAGAATAGCAATCATGCTAAAAGAGGAAAGAGAGTGAGCCTGTGATGGAGCAGCTGCTGCAACTCAATGCAGCTTCATTTAGCTTTTCCCCCTCCCAGAGCAAATGCTAAATCTACCTTGCTAAAGAGGAGTTCAGACCATTTAGATATTCCCCACAGAAGAGGATTATAAAGCCCTGTGATGAGCCTGGAATGAAATTAAAAATAGCCTCTGAAACGAATGTGCTTTTCTTAGTCTGCTTTGGGAGGTTTCGTGAAGGAGGTTTTGCTTCTCAAAGCAGTACGTGTAATCTCTCATGGATAGATCCCAAGTTGTCTGCTGTGTAACAAATGTAGATGGCTGTTCAAAAGGAATGTGGTCGCCTTGTCTGGGGTCTTTTTTGTGGTGCCGGGGTAAGGGGAGTATGTGTGTGCATGTGAGTATGTGTGGAGGAAAAGGAGGGCTCAGCCAGTCAATCAAATTTCATTAGGTTTCTAACTGCCAGCTTTAGGCTAGTGGTTTTGGAATATTACTTGGGATCATTTCAAGTATTTTCAGCTTTGAAAAGCAAGTTGTTGTAGTTTCTAATTAAAAGAGAGGAAAAAAGGCCCCTTTGTCAGTTAATAAATAATGGTCATTGACACTTCAGTTCAAAAAAACAGGAAACTCTGGAGCTTTCCTTTCTCCCATCTCGGCTCAGGGCTCCTGGCAAGAGGCAGTGTCCCCAGCAGAGGACCACCTGCGGCTCGGGAGCAGCCAAGTTCTCAAGCTGAGAGAGAGGAATTTATACATAACCATGACGTCCACTCCCACTCCAGGCCATCTTGAAACCAGATGCATCTCAACTTTCAAGATACAGAACTGGAGGGTGCCAGATTTACAGTATAAAACACCTTCTTTTAGCATTACTCAGTCTGTGGGATCCCTGGCTGCTTATTTTATCCCTCGTAATATTAGAAAATAATATGGATCCTGCCAAGTTTAGTAGTTTCATGCAAAGCACTGACAAATAACCTTAGATGGTAAATTCCCTGGGAGCTCTCTTATGCTTGCAAAGTACTATGCACACTCCTGCTGCAGTATCTATAACAGTCTCAAGGACAGGGAGAAGATATGCTTGATATTTCTTTCAGTTCTTGCCTCCTTTGTGTCACTTACTCCATCCTGTTGTGAATCATGTTATCCATCCTCTGATGCCAATAAGAGGGATGGATTTTCAAGAATATCTAAGCACAGACTCCCTTGCTTTGTGGCAACATAGTTGGTATGGGTACATTTTTAAGTGTGTCTACCAAAATTTTATTCCAAAATTGTGGCAGCTATGTAGATCCAAAGGCTACTTGGGGCTGTTAAGTCAAGTCAGATCAATTGCCCCATAGATGTTCTTGTCTCTTTCTAGTGCCTGCAGAAGAAGCCTAGGCAACCAGTTTATACACAGTGACTATTACTTACATGAGACAAATCCTGCCCCTCTCCCTAAGTTACCATGGAAAATTCTTACCCTTGCCTAATAGCATCAAAATTATTTCATGTAGCTATTTTCGTACCTTCAGAAAGTTTGGAAAACAGTAACACCTTCATATCTTCTCCAGATACATGGAGTTTGCTATTCTACATACTTGACGCTGCTGACTGAGACTACAGATACAATTTGTCCTTGGTTTATTGAAGGCACTAGGAATTTGATAGGACTTGTATCTGTTATGTTAGTGCTACACACTGTCCTAGCAGAGACTGTAGGTGAAATTCAAACCTAGCACTAAAATTAACCATGGCTAGAGAGATCACCACACTCACTGGTTTTTCTGTGGCTCATATGAGTGGAAGCATGGCCAGAAATAGCTAAGCTGAGACTTGTACCTCAATATGAGGAAGGTGGGTTAGTAAAAATTCCTCTGGTTTTTCAGACAGTTTTCTTTCTATTCTATTTCTGTGATAATGATTCAAAAATTTTTGGAAGGTCCCTTCATATAAGTTTTACATGACATGAGCTTTTCCTGTGACCAGCTCAAAAAACAACTGTAAGAGATATATATGGAAACAATAAAGAACTACTGTTTTTTTATGAAAGTATAATGCCATCCAAATAAAATCCACCATCTATGGAAACTTTCATTAAAAACATAACTCTGAAAGATTCAATACTCGTAATTCAACAAAAAGAACCCTTGTTTTCTAATGCAAGTGAGAGTCCTGTAATCTCAGGGTTATCACAGAAAAAAAGAGCTATTCACAAACACATCAGAGGGAAGCCTGCATGTGAAGATAATGAAGAACAGATGTTATCTTAGGGAAGATGCTGAGTGTAAGACTTTTTGCAATGGAGGCTCAAGAATAGGTGTTTTATGTATCAGATGCCATTGCAAAGATACATATATATTATTTTTCATTATATTCAGTAATATGCCTCTACTTTACAGGGAATACAGAACTTCTTGGGCAAGAACAAGCTCTCCATCAGCTGCTGACACTGTGATAAACTGTCCCCCACTCTTTTTCCTCTGTCTGAACAGGTTTTAGCTCCCTGTGCCCAATCCTCTGCCAGTCCCAGACCACATCTGTAGGAGTTAGGAGAGGGGAGAGCAAGTCTTCTCGCCTGGTTGACAAGGGGAAGAAAGGAGATTTCAGGGCACTCTGTGGTCAAAGGGTGACCTGGGGGGAACTCGTTGCACACCACTGCCCAGGGAAGCACAGACTCCCTATGTGGAGAAATTGAGTACTACTGGCAGAATTTAGTCCTGGCTCTAAAGGGTTACAAATGTGAGTGGAAGGAGCTCTGACAACTCCTAGGAGAGCTGAAAAGTAATCTTGCAAAAGCCTGAACCCTCATGCACTCCTGGTATCTGTCTACCGTGGTTAAACTACCGTTTTGTATCTTCCACACATGGAAAATTAAGCTCAATTTATCAGAATTATCTCATTGTATGTACAAAAATATGATTGCTGAATAAGTGGCCCTTAGAAATCCTGGAATAGCCTATAAAGAATTAAATGCCTTTTGAGAAATATTATTAAGGTAATGAGGTAATATTAATTCAACAAAGAGGCAACAACATAAATGGTCAAGTTCTATCATGGGTAAGGATTTGGCTATAAAGCAAGAAGAAATAGTTAGCTTTCAGCATGGGAAGTGATTATTAATGTCTATTTTTAATGAGCTGAAAAAAACACTATAGTGTAAAAAATGAGATGTCCCAGTGTAATTTAGATCAGAATGAAACATAATCCTGGAACTTTCAAACTGAGGATCAAAAATGACTTGCATTTATTTTAGATGACTATCTTGTTTATCTTTTCCGATGTTTTCAATTATGTTATTGAAGCAAAAGTTTTTGGTTTAGTTGCATTGAGTAATAGAATGCCCACTGTGCTTTTAAGTGAAGAATTAGTTTGGGTCTCATAAACCATTATCTCCGGTGCTTTTCAGTGCCCAGACCTGCTAAAAACACAGCTGCTACATATCATCTATGGATTTTTTTTTTTTTTTTTTTTTGATACCGGTAGGGAACCCCGTGAAAGGGTCTTTAAAACATTTAGCAGGGGTTTAGATAAGTTACAGAGCATGGCTATCATGTAAGCACTTACTGTTTACACAATAAGTACACTGGGTTTGATAGGTAATAACTTGTACCTACTGTAATTGCTTGTTCTCGCAGATTGCAGAGTAATCCAGAAAGAATTCTATAGTCACTCTACATTAACAGAAAACAGGAGAGGTTGCAATGTGTACATTCCTTCTCTGATAACACAAGCATAACAAAAAAATTAAGTAGGTGTGCCACAGACCTGTTTATTTCCCACAATACAGGCTGGTTGTTTCAAAGCAAAGACATCAGACATACTAGTGTGGAGAGTAGCCCTGGAGTAGTACAGCAAGTTCTGACAGGTACAGATAATCACAAAACATATTTACTGCATTTCAGGTGCCTTAGCTGAAAGCTTAATGCTGACACTAGCCAGTCCTTTTCAAGGCTATTACAGAGTAGGGCTGAAATATATTTTGATCTGAACAAGGTATTTCAGTTTTAATGACTTTGGGGTTTTATCTGTGGTTTTTTAACATATGTTCTTTTATCAGTTCATTTGTTTAATTTGTGTGTGGTACTTTATCAAACACTAATCTTTTTTGCATAAATAATTTCTCTTAGTTTTTCTGGTTATACATGCAAAATTCTTAAATTTGCCTTTGGAAAAGAAACATGATTTATTTAAGGAGAATGAATAATCGTTAACTTTATTCACTGACAATTTACAGTTATCAACTTTAAAAGTTCCAAGTTGGATTCTCAGAAAGATTAGTTGTAACCTACTATACATTCTTAATTTATTAATTAGAAAATGTTAGTTTCATGTGTCCCTTGACAACAGCCTTCAACTCTGATGTATTTAGCATCACAAAACAAATATAGAACAGGAAGAAAAAAAAAAAGCCTATGCAATATAAACACAGATGAAATCCAATAAGCAGCTCAGCTGCAAAAAATTCTTCAATTAATGGCATGCTTACAAGTTACTCCGTCCCCAGACATTTTTATGCTTTGAAGATGACTGACAATTGTATTCAAAGAAAGAAACTTCTTCACTCATATTTGAGGTATGCATGTAAAACAAAACATTCATGGACATTTGCGGTGGCTGTGCTTGCAGCTGTGCCATGAACAGCACACTACCTTTGCCAGCTCTTATTTTGCCTGTGATCACTATAAAAGACGCAAGGCATGCTGCCATAACTGATGGATCAGCAAAGTATTTTGTGCATAGCTTAGCTGCACCAGTTGAAGTGTACTGCTGGTTTTCTGCTGTACTATAGTGAGGAGATTCACTGGAGCAAGACACATTCCTCTTTCTCTTCAAATAAAGGGAATGAGCAATGTCAAATGGAGTAGGCAGGTAATATCCTGACAGTTTGCCTGGAATGAGCTGAAGCTTCTGCTTGGTACATGGCCTAGGAGATCACACTTTCTTATTGGAATGTGAAGGGATGGGAACAGGAGAGAAAAACGTGAATAATAATTTTGAGGAACCCAAAATATTTTCATTAGCATTTGTCAAGTGCAAGAAGTTCTGGAAGTCTAACTTCACTCCATTTCTTAAAGTCACGCCTTCTAAAATGAAAATATTGCAAGTGTCCCAATCTGATATTGGTTAGCCATAGTATCGCTAACAATTACGTCATACCTCAAATCTTGGCTAAGAGTTTCTATTTGTGCAGAAAAAGGCTGGCAGTACCCATAGCTTTTGCTTCAGGCTACGCCTCTCAGGTTGTTCTCCATGTTTTTCATCTTTCTAAATGCAGTCTTTTTACAAGGTTCCCTGACTTCATTCTTTCCATATGTTTTCTACTTGGTTTTTGCACAATCGCCTGATGTTGCAGGGCTGGATTCTGCCCCAGGTGCTGGCAGAGAGAGGGGTCGGCTGTGCTGGGGCTCCCAGCACTTTTCCCCCCCCCGGGCCCTCTACCCCACCAAGGAGGTAATGCCATCGTTGCTGTCTCTGAAACCTCCAAAGAGCCACTAGAGTAATCACCCTGCCTCCTGTCTGGCCTGAGCACATACGGGGGAATTGAGCTTCAGCTGCACAAATGGACAATCCTCAACAGCCAAATTAGTGCCAGGCAATTGATAGAGCACATTTAAATATCTGAAGCCCAGGAGGCTCAGAAAAGACAGACAGATGCATGTGAGGCAATTTAAGATAGCCAACAGGGAATTCCCAGGCAAGAACAGGATTATAACTCTTTTCTAAATGGTGGTTCATTTGCAAATTTTTGAGTAGAGGGACAGAGGATTCCTTTAACATACACTTCACATCCACAAATCATTTTCAGAAGTAGGGTAGATGCAAAAGTGTTATTTAAAAAAGCCAAGACAGGAAGGTTGTCATCGTAGCTGAAATAAAGGCACTGAATCCTTACATTCGAGTCCTCCTTACACCTGATGTAGAGAAAGACTTTGAAATAAAATTGCTTTCCTCCCAAGAGAGCTCCTTTACACTTAGACTGTAGAATAACCAGAGAAAAGTCTTTGTTTGTTGAATGTGGTCCACTTTACATACACATTAGTAGCTGTTTCAGCAGAGGTTGGGATCTAAATATAGTAATTTTCACACTCTGTCCAAGCTCAATGAATATTTAAGTATATTGTACACAGTAGGCTGAGAGAGACTGAGAGAATATCAGAACTGAACATGTCTAGCTTTGCAGTGGTTAGAGGATCTAGGTTTAAATCCCACACACAGATCAGGCAGAGGAAAGATTTGCATTTGGATATCCCCATCCTGCCTAAGCCCTCTCAACATTCACCTCTCAGTGATGAAGGACAGGGGAAGACATGAGCTTTAACTAGTGTGTTTTGCTTGAAAAGCATCACATAGGCTCCTAAAAGCAGTTGAGAGGGAAGGCAAACTAACATATTTCTGCAATGTGCTAGAGCTTACTCGTGAGTTACATACTTACACGTTTTATGATGTCAGGATTTAGACAAATACATGCAAAAATTTGGGCCCTGAATATTTTAAGCATCAACGGTAAGTCAGGAAGGAGTATGAACTGAATGAACAGAAAGGTAAATTTAATCTCTCTTTCCAAACTTTCCTAGCTTGAATTTGTAACAGAAGAAAGATGTCTTGATTTGCAGTCACTTGCTGTACTACAGAAATCTACACTGAAACAAAAATCCATTTAAGTTCTGGCAAGAACTCTTGTGGTTTTCAAGGAAGAGAAAAAATTCTCAGCAGATTTATAGAAAGACTCCTCATTTGAATTTTTTAGCTGCTGTATGTTAAAACTGCACACACACAACCTGTCTCGAAAAAACACAATATTAAAAGCCACATAATTCAGAAGTTAGGAAATGATAGACATGATGACTGTCTTTGTGACCATAACTCAGCTGTTTTGCACATATGCATCAAGGTAGGATCCCAGATCACCCTTGCCTTGTCCAATGCTCAGCATGGATGGGGCGTCCCTAACAAGCAGGTATTTAAAAATTTGTTTTCTCTGTATGTCTAGTGTATGTCCCCCAGCTCCAGTTACTGCAAACTGTTTAAACAATAGCCAAGGCAGAATTTACTTTTTTCGCTTGCTTTTTCCTGTGATCCTCAGGACCATAGTGCCTACGTGGAATAGGGTCTGTATATTTCCCAGCTTAGTGGAAGCTGGGAGCACACAGTGGGCTCTGGCATTGTGCCTCCAAGTCTCAACTGACAGGATAATGGAGGACCTGCACTTCTTCAGCAGGGCTGTTTCATCACCATCCTGTACACTTAGCAAGTCAGCAGGTCTTGCAAGCAATTAAATTAGTTAGTTAAAATCCTTATTGCCATATATACATGGGGGGTGGGGGTGGTTGTTGAGATTACTCTCTTGCATGCTTCAGTTGGCAGCCTTAATAACTTCATCATAGCTCAGTAATTTTCTAGCTTGCTTGTTTTTCAGGACAAAACTTTGAGACCTAGCTGTTCCAGGATGATGCCTTCTTTTAGCTATTTGATGATCCCTCTGGGACAATTTTCAACTCCAAGGTCCCTCGAAGGGAGTGGTCTCCACATCTTCACATGGATAATAATGCTTTCACTGTTGGCTCTTCTGTGGTGCTGCCAACAGCAATGGGGACAGACTCTGTACATGATCAGCTCAGAGCTGCCACTCAGAGCACCTTCCCTCAGCTTCAGCAAAGAAATTGTCATCATCATACAAAATACTCATCAAGCAGCAGTTTACGATCCCAGCACAGATGAATGTTCTTGTCTTTTCATGCTGCTTCAGATCAGCCACACCCATTCCAGCTATTTGATTGTTGTGAAATATTTTTTGTGATCCTTGAGCACATGACAAAAGTAAACTCTATGGTTTCTTTTGTTTCTGATAAATCTTTTCATGTTTGCCCAAAGTACCAGATACATCCTATAAATTTTCCTCAGTACTTTCCTTGACAAATGATGAGTAGACTTCAAAAAGGCCAAGAGATTTTGCATCTTTAAGCACCAATTCAAACTACAGATGCTCCGAAGAGCCCACAATTTCCTTCTGATCTTTCTGAAGGCATTTGGTTTACATAGCTTAAAAAAAGAGTAGTTCAATTGTATGGTGCATCTCACTTAGAAACAGAAACCTGTTGCTTCTTTTTTAGCGTTCTCTCAAAAAAGCATGAAAAGAGTTGTTTCCTCAGAGTAGCTGAGCTCAGAGTACAGCTGGAGTTCTCTCCTCTGCCTGTGGTTTTTGATATCTCTTCTGTTCCGGTTTTTAATACATAGGCAAACTTAAGACACAGGCACAGTGAATATTGCCTCGCAATTTACCTTAGCCTGTGGAGTCACGGTGTGGTCTGAAGAAGGGGTGGCAGCTTGGCCTAACCAGAGGTGGTTCCTAATGGTATTTCTGGGTGTCTTCTGGCCTGAACTCAGGAACCACAGTATCATGTAGGACTTATTAGCATGGTGTTGGAGGGTTTCAGCATTATTTTCTTCAGGTCAAGGGTTTCACCTGTTAACTTCAACTTCTCCTGTGGAAAATGTTGTGTCGATGATTCACGGAACAGAGAGTAAGTGAAGGGACAGATTAAAAGAAATACCATGTGAACTGTTTGTTATGTACCTGGGCCGTCCTCTGCCACGGTAGTTAATGCTCTTGTAAGGAAAACAATCGTCAGACTCACATAGGAGAACATCAGTCCCCTGCTTTTATGTTAGGAGAAAGTCGGGCACGCTTAGAGGTTATAAAAACTGTCTGTTGCCTGACGCAGATCTCAGCTCACCACTGGTAGATTTGTTAGTGCACATTTTGGTTTCCATTTCTTACTAGTTCCCTCTTCTGTGCCCTACAATGTATCAGACAGATCAGCCTGAAGTACTGATGATTGCAGCCAGCTGGTTCATGCATCTGACTCAAGTGGCTCTGGGGACTGAGTCCTTTCCTCCATCCCCTCACCGAAGTGCTGAGCACTTGGAGGAAGTTTACCACCCTTACAGAGACTCTTTCCTGAGAGCTGCCATGAAGGGAAAGAACATCTACTGAGGGTCTGAGCCTACAGACCTTATCAGTTTAAGAGGTGATTCTCTGTGATCACCATAAATCACTCATAAGTGCTGCAAATTACTGGCAATTAAAGCTGGAGTCCTGGGTATTCTTACTTATTGCCTAATGAAAAATGAAACCATGTTTCCTTGCAAATGGATGGAGAATGCAAAACTGAGCCAGAGTTTGGGACTAAAACAATTGTGTCTCTTACAACAATTTTGGGAAGCTGGGCTTAATCTGGAATTTTCCCCGTGGTAATTCAAATTATTTTTCTAAGTGACTTGAGTGACCTTTTTGTGGCAATGCTCATGTTGCTATGGCAAGGTTTGTATTAATATTAAAAGGTGGTGTCAGACCACATGCCTCCACTGAGACATACAAACACTTGAAGGTGGGAAATCTGCCAAGATATTCTACACAGTTAGGAAAAGGAATGTATGGTTAATCATTGTTTTGCTCAGAAGGAAGCCAAGAGAGATACATTTGTACTTTACGTACGCACCACTATTCAAGCATCACAATAGAACAAGGCCCAAAAGTGCACAGAGTGGTTTGCAAATATTACAAAAACATTGGAAAATACAAATGGTTTGACAGGAGTTTTTCATAATTACAGGTATCTACATTCACTCTCAAAAGAGGAAGCAAGACAAAGCTCAGAAAAATATTTTCAATCTCAGTTATACCTATGAAACTTGTCCGACTTCACTGGATTTGCAGAACATTTGGAAATGCATCAAAAGCCTATGAAAGCAGAAAATAGAAAAAAAAAAAAGTTATAATTATTCTAGAAGGTTCTTTGCAATGTTTGAGGATTAAATACTGCTTTCTTAACTTTCTATGATCCCACAATTAGGAAGAAGTATCGTTCAACTTTACTGCTCTTTAATCTGAACACTTTCTATACCCTACTTTCATTAGGTTTACATGAACGCCAGCCAGCATATGTAGTTGATCTATGGATACATTTCATACAAGTTCCACAAGCAATAAAGAGTTAAACAAATACCAGATTTAGTTAATTGTTTTTGAGAGCCACAAAACCTGATTTTGAGTTTGGCCTGGAGGCATAACTCTGGGTATTGCCCAGACCAGTGATGTGATGGATGGCAAACACTTCTGTATTTATAATGGCACATTGCCCAGCCTTTATACTGTCTGCTTCCTCCTCTTCACAGCCCATGAGGTCTTCAGTTATTTTTCAAAATTATAGTCCTCAAATGATACCAGAATGCCAGACTATAGCTGAGACATACATGTCTCCAGCATACCCTCTTATTTTATGGGAAATGTCAGTCTCTAGTAATGAGCACAAATAAGCTCTAATTAGCAGAAAGCCTCATTATATCCCTAATAACAGAATGGCCAATTGTAAACCAGTAGATGAGGTCATTATTTTCAATCAGCCTCTTCCGTCAAACGCCAAAACTTCATAGCTAAGAAAGCAGAGACTTCTTACAAACCACTAATTCTCATTCATTTCATAAGTAGCTTAGCAGAGTTCACATGAACATATGAATCATTCTATTTATCTTCTTTCATCAATTTATTTTATAACTGCTCCAAAGAAAACTCTTTTATAACAGTGATTTATAATGTAATAAACTTTCCAGTATATATTCATGTTATTATTGTCGCAAAATTAAGATTTTTTTTTCTTACTATTTTTGAGGAAGTGAATATTTAGATTGTGAATAACTATTTCAGTTCCATTAGCAATAAAGTTCAGAATCCCTTTTGCTAATTCAATGAACAATTCAGCAGCTTTATGAACCAGCAGTTTCTGCAGACATACTTTTGGGTGGCGACAGAGATGCAAGTAAAGAGAACAAACCTATTCCACGTTTAGATAACAGAGTTTAGTCACTTTTAACACTTACTGAGCAGTGAGACCTTTTTTTTTTACTTTTACACTATTGGGCGAGAATGGATTTCCTTAAGAATTCACGTGTACTTAAAATGTGTACCATCCAGAGCATACTGAGGATTGAAACTCTTTTTAAATGCACAGAACAGATGCAACACAGTCACTGACTACTGTGATTCAGCTGTGGTTTGTGGAGAGCCAAATAGGTCTGTGATAATACCACTGTTCCCATGCTTACCCTATCCTTGAGTTTTCAAATAAAAAGGCCTACTGACATCATCTGCTGCATTGATTTCTGTTATGCCTCACTAGGAATTGAAGAGAAATCATGGAAACAGAGATTTTAAAGTTAGTTGGAGACAGCATCAATGAAAGCGAATGAAGGGGTAGCCTGCTTGAAATTTTATGCCTAGAGAGTGCATGTCTGCATGCATAATAATCCTTGCTGTAACAACACTAATATCAGAGTTTAAACCACTTATGAAATTTGTTGATAAACAGTAACTTTTGGCTACCTAGAGCCTGTGAGGAATATATATCCTTTTTATAACTTACAAGGAGATTCAGTATGAGATAATTGCTTCTAGTGTAGGATCGGAGGGGTAGTTCTGCATCAGGATTTTACATCAATGGTTAATAACAATGCTATTCGGTGAAACTTCATTCAAGTGACTTCTGCTGGGCAGAAAACTCTGCTTTACTTAACTGGACTTCATTGTGCATTTCTGTTGCTGTAACGGTGGAGGAAGCAAACTTACAAATTGTTTGTTTTCAATAAGAACAACAATAAAAATAATATGCAGCAACTCTATATACTTTCACTTAAAAACTATTTTTAAATTATATACAAACATCTGTTACAGATATTCAAATATGTGGGACTGTCTTCCAGATGTGAAATAATGTTTATCAAAGGGTGGAACAAAATGCAGTTATCACTGAAGTAGGTCAAGATAGAGGTCTCTGAATTACACAGATCTACCAGCACTTCACAATAGGGAAGGGGTTACGAAACAAACATGTGATCATGGTCAATATAACTTTATTTGCCTCATGAATAGGGTACTTAACAGGACATATCACTAACTGAGACAAGCTGGGATTCAATGGAGTACACCATAAATAACAAGCAGCCTTATCCATACAATTTGTGTTGCAAGTACATTTAAGTTGAAGAGTATCTGTCATGTTAACATGGAGATTAATTGTGATGTTTAGGCACAGCTCCATCTTGAGTCACACCTTCCCTGAAGGAGTGTGGAGAGATGAAAATACTTCCCAGGTCTCCTGAGCTTGTGGTATGAACTTGGCATATGCATCAGCCCCAAGCCTGTGCTTTGTCCCCTTCAGTGGGCTGTTCCCTTCTCAGTGAGACCATCAACACCTTCTCTGAGCAGAAACCAGTAGACCCCAAGACTGAACACAGCCCCTACTTTATAACTGTGCTAACTAATGTCACCCTTTCTATAAAGGCTTTCTATTAAAATTTGGGCTTCCAGCCACGTCTTTAAACTGCTTATTTATCCTCTCCTCTGGAATTAACTGTTGCCCTTTGTTTTCTGATTCACTGACACATCTGTTTCTTCTGTGCTGCTTTTATGGACTTTCAAGTCGTCTGGTATACGCAGTTTATTCGTATTATGTTTGCAGCCATTTATTTTACTGCCGTTATTACAGAGTTTATTTCTCCCAATAAATGAATGTCAGAATTTAAAGAGGGTCACAGCATCAGAGGCATTTTAGGATTCTGAGATCATCCTGATTCAATTTTTTCCTGTTCAGAAAATAGAGCAAACCAGGGCTGTCAACTGACCCACTAAAGCTCACAAACCTTTCATAATATATTGGTGGTCCCAAAAGTCATGTGAAGCTGTAAATATTGCATGGTTTCAATGTAACCTTTTCTGATCTTGAAATCAAATGTGAAAGCTAAATGATAATATCAGGAGTGATGAGGTGAAGGCTCTCTTCACCAAAGCTAAAGAAAATGCTTGTGTGCAATCATGAAAGGAAAACTTCTGACCATGCCCTGTTTAGCAGTGCACTGCAATAACAAATGATGGTAGAATGTTGCATTCCGATCAAAACCACTTTGATCTTTGCTTGCAAGCAGAGGTGTTCTGTGTCCAGATACATAATGATGAGGTTATACTAGAATTCCTATCATGTTCCTCCAGAACTTCTCAGTCTGCATTACAAGTACCTAAATTAAAGGATCAGCCTTCTGGAATTGCTCACCATTTGACAGCTTCATATCAATTCAATATTTCAATGCCTCTTTTTTTCAGTAAGGTATAATACTTTACAATGGAGAACCTAATTGACATCAATCAAACAGATGTGAGAAAAATAGTTAGACACTCTCCTTCTGATAGATTAATAGATAACACGTGCATTTTTCCAGTTTGAGGTTTCAAGCTCTACTGCTTCCACCTGTGTTGCCACCCAGTTCTTGATTTCATGGCTCTATATTTTTTAACATCCAGCCCACTTCTAAAGTAACATGGTATCTTTAGTCCTACTTCCCATAGTACTTCAGCAATTCCACTCTGATATGGCGGAGTAGGATGATTAGGTATTGTTGGTATATTGAAGTCACAACGAGAGCTGGTTTTAATGTCTGAACAAATCTGCTTCAGCAGAAAGCCAGAAAAAAGGGAAGGACAAGCTCGTGACCTCCAGGCAATTGCTGGCAGCTCTTTGGGGAGGCTGCTGGGTCATGATAGTGAAAAAGTCATCACTATACGTTGTGGTACTTTGTCTCTGAGAAAAAAATGTATTTTCAATTTATTACATTGTTTTACATGTAACAAGAACTCTGTTACCCTTCTACGTAGAATTATAAAAGAAATTAAAGCATTGATATATGAAGCAGATATCATCTATATGCCAATGCTCCCCATGCAGTGGTCCTGGTATCTGAATACAAGACGTACAGGGTGTTGCTTCAGATCAAAGTGTATGTTACATTTTCTTATACAGCTGTTGACCTTTTAAAGATGACAGCTGGACTGTGAAAATACATTCTTGCAAAACAGAATCTGTGCACCTTTACATATAATTAGATAAGCCAAAATCTTATTTACCCAAGGAGAAAGAAAAACAATTCCCCAAAACGCCCTCTCTCCTCAGTTCAAACGAGTCATATGATTTCTAGCAACATCCTGGTTTTATTCAATGTTCCATCTGTGTTGACTAAGGCACCAAGAGGTCAAGTGACTTCAAGGGTGGCTTTCCCATAAAGGCAGAACCAGCAGCTGTCTAATGGAGAAAAACATAAAAGCAGAATAATATTGGTTGACACCAGAGCATTTAAATAACTGCAGGCTGGGAGGAGATGATGTTTTCCTGTTTCCCTGGAGCAGCTAAGTCTTTAGAGGAGTTGCTAGTGAGACGGCTACAAGCAGTGAGCTTTTCACTGAGGTGGCAGCCGTAGTTTTGCACTTCCTAGCACAGATCTGTGATCTCTAGGCAACGCAGTTGTGTCCATAAATGTTTACCCAGTCCGCACCTATCCTCCTGATGCCAAAAGAACTTTAAAATTAGTTTAAAGAGAAGAAGAGGATAGGCTCATCACTCCTCATAAAATGTTAAAATCACACATATAATGTAAAAAATCCTAACATGGCACTAAAGCCTTTTATTTGGATTTACCTTCTCTTTGATTCCTAAGAGCAGTGCTAGACACAAAAAAAGTCAATATTTGCCAACATCTACTCTGTGGCAGAGGCTGAGGTAAACAGTAATCCTTTCAGTCTGAACAGAGACATAATCTCTGTGGGGGTGGTAATGTGCAGAAGACGTTGGGTCAGTCCAGTGCTTAATGCCTGCTCGGCAGGCAAGGGTTCCTGGCCCTCTGCACAAGACAGACACGGGCAGCACTGGTCACACAGAGACTGTTCTGCTGCCTTCCTGCATCGCCTGCTATTGAAACATCATCCAATGCTACGCAGTGCTTTTATCAACACAAATGAGCTAGCCACCACCTCAGAGGTAGGAGCAACACTCTCTCTTATATATCTTGATCTGAATATGCTTTTTTCTTATGCCCATCAGTTGTGGGTAGCATCCAGCTGTGCGACCAAGATGTGGCTGGGAAGCCCAGCAGATCCTGAGTGGACACATGCTCTTGGGGCAAAGGTAGCCCAAGTGGCCCTGGCAATAAACCTGGCCTTGTCAGCCAAAAAAGCTGATGTTATCCTGAGTTATACAACCATTTTGAACAGAGTAGGGAAGAAGGAAATCAACTGTTAATATCTCTTGCAAAGCAGACTGGTACTGTCAGACGATCTGATCCTTCCTCCTATTGCAGATGGGGAGTCACATCGGAGTTCAGCACAGCTCTCTGTCCCCTGGCCGAACTAGCTGCACTTCTGTCAACTCTGCGAAAACAAAACTTCACACACATAATTTCTTTTTCAATAGATTTCTGGAGGGATTTTTTTAATTTTTTTTATTTTGGCCTTCAGTGGACTCTATGCCCAGGCCTCTGTCCAGCAACAATATCCGAGGCTGCAGCATGAGGCGAGCAAGAATTCAAATACCAGTGAAAGAAATTTCCTCTTGTAAAACAGAGATAGTGATGGCAATTTATTCAATGGCAATAATACTTTGAAAGTTCCTATTAATTGGGGCAATTACCAACAATATTTATAGGCATCAGTCCAAGAATAATACTTTTGATCTGGACAGTTTCACATTAAAGGGCCAAGGAGGAAAAAAATCTTAGGCAGGACAAAGTGAATCTTTGAAGCAGTACATGAGAAAGGAACTACATATTGTTCCCTGGCATTTCTAATGCTTATTCCCTGGCTGCTCTGTTCTGAGCCCATTTATATAATTAAGACAAAGAACAACTTTCTGACAAAACAAATTAGTGTAGCTGACTTGTCTGCTGGAAGTGTGTCTTTATACAGCTGTTGCCTTATTATCAAAGGTTTCTTGGGTCAATGGACTATCGGGTATCTGGTTGGACTTGATGATTTTTGAGGTCTCTTCCAACCATAATGATTCTACGATTCTATGATTCTATGACTCCTTTGCCAATATGGAGTGAACAAAAACAGAGAAGAGGGAGCCCAAAACCGTCTTAGGAAGCTTGTACAGTTACAGAGGGTTGTGTCTAAGAAGAACAGGATGTAAATTTTTAAAGGAGGCATGGATAGAGTTTCAGGACCTATACCCAAGATGGTGATCTAGAAACTTCCTGATAAAATTGTCTCTAAATCAACAAATCCTTTATTCTTTAATTTAAATGTTCTGCAGGCACTCAAAATACAACCTTGCTCTGTTTTGAAGAGCGTTTTGCCTAACTTCTCCCCAAATTAATTATATAGAGAGATTTTTCCATATGAGACTTCTGAGAAGAATGCTTTCCCAGACCGTCTTCCCTGGCAGGACCAGATTTCACAAAAAATAGTGGTGATGGTGACTACTATTAGTTTAGAATATTTCCCTAAGTGGGAAGAAAGGTTAAAATTTTTCCTCGACTTGAGGAATGCCAAATCTGTATCTTCTACCTTTTATAAAAAGGCTGCTCGGCAACTCAGAAGTTTTTGGGCTAGTACATTAAGGTGAAGTGAACTCATGGTTAGTTTGCACTCATGCTAGACTGAAAAGTGACATTCTTAGTGCGTATGATCAAATATTCTAGGGAAGAACATTGGGAGTAAATATTCAGTTTTGAGTCCGGTGTTTAGAGTATTTGGTTCAAAGACTCCCATTCCTGAAGCATAGTCCAGGAAGCAAAGACTGTCTATGCACATTGAATGTCTCGCCTTAGAAAATGTAGCTATATATAAGGGATATGTATCTCGCTATATATATATGCATATAAGGGAGATATATATATGTAGCTATATATAAGGGATCCAATAATAAGATTCAGCACTTCAATGTTTTTGCCATTCTTCCCTCCCCATGAAACAGCAATCCTTTCCTGATATTATCAGAGGATAAAACAAGAGGACTGGAAAGTTCCCTCACCCAGAATATCCTATATCTGGTTGCAAAGTTGCTGTCTTGATACGTGGTTTTGAAATCTTTCATCCAGATGGAAGACCTGATTTACTTCTGCTCTTAGTTCCTGTTTGTAAGCTTTAGCTACAGCATCATTTAACAGGTCAAAGATACCCTTTCACCCTTTCAATGAATACTTTCACTGCCATACTTTTTGGTGCCTGCATCTTTTAGTAGACTACGCACAGAATTTTTAACATGAAAGTACAAGGAATAGTTGTCAACTGCTGTTGATGTAACTTTCCTTCTGCCATTTCCCTTACCTTTTCTAACAGAACTTTCTTGCTTTGTCTATTAATTAGGAGTTCTGCTTAAAATAGATCCACTAGCCTGAACCAGACAGATGTTTACAGTGTGAGGTATTCTGAGCAAGAACTATGTGAAAGCTGTGATTTTCCTTAGATTATTCCCATTTCATTCATTTTCTATCTGGTAAATTAATAAAAAATCTGGGAAGAAATATTGGAATATTTAAATTAACATATAATATACTCTAAGTTAGACTGGAGTTAAACATTTAAAGTGTTTATGAACACATTTTATGATATCAAACATATACAAACAGACAGTTTGGACACTGAGAATAAGAAGCTTTACTAATTCCCTCCCAAGGTCTGTTGCTTTTTATATCTGCTCTTGGGCACTGCAGAGGAAGTTTCCCCTCATTTACAGTTTAATATATATTATATTGACCTACAGTAACCAGGTGTTAAGTAAATGGACAAATTTGGGGAGCGAGGGTTAGATTGTCTATTCAGATTCTGCTAGAAGATTTTTTTCTGTTTCTATCCTCTTTTTCTTTTTTTTTTTTTCCAAAAAAACCCTAAACTCACTGTTTAAGAAGCATTCAGTGAGTAAAACAGCATAAGTCTTTCTTATTCTGAATGTATCTGTTTCTCAGAAGGGTTGAAATGAAAATTTCTTTAATTTCTAGAGATTTGGGAAACAGTTTTCTTCAAAGTACTGGTAAGCTCAAACACTGGTAAACAGATGTGGTGTTAACAGCTGTGGTTGTTACAAGACATTCAGTGTGGTCAGTCATCAGGGAAAGGGTTAAATTACATTTAAAATCAAAGTTTTATTGTTTTCTGGTCTGGTTAAATCACCATAAATGCCTACATTTAACAGCACCATGAGACAATGAGATCTGAGTATCAGCTGGTGTCTGCGCTTCACCTTCCATATGATGCAAATACACCCCAGAAAACAATTTAGAGCATACTGCATATGGAGAACCAGAAGTGACATGGGGTTCCAATTACAGTAAAATGAACCATATGTCTAATTAAATATATATGTTTTCTATTGATCTCCACACTAATTGCTGAAAACAGATGCACATGTTTCATCTAAATAGCAATTAGCCATGGGTGGCTATAATCTGTGATTCTCCCCATACATCTTTTTCTCACCTGCTGCTCATGTTACCCGTTGTGAATATACTTTTTAATTCCAAGCTATAGGCTTCTTTTAACTTGGAATATGTATGAGTTCTCATGCTTGTTCATATGTCACATATAATTAGCTTTCCCTGGTAGAAAGAAATAAGCAAGTATGTTAAAAAACAGTGATATGACATTTCTCCAGTTTTATTGGAGACATCTTAGAGACTTCCTGAGGGTGGTGCTAAGCACATTATGAAAATCAGCCCTGCAAGATCTGCCAAAATAGGAATACACAGAAATGCTGCAGATGTTTGAACAGAATTAATTTTCTTGGATATTACTTGGTGAGGAAGATTTCTATAAAATTATTTCCCTAAAACTATACAGAAGTACGAACAACAAAAGTTTTCAATGTATTTCCAGTTTTAGCAAAGCATATACAAAATGATCGTCTAAATAAACTGCTTTTTTTTCCAAGCAAAAATAAAAATACAGCAGCGATTCTTTTCATTATACTAATATAAGAAAAGTTATAGCACATTGGTAAACACAAAGTCAATGAAAAAAAGACTTTTCAGAAAGAAATTCCTGAAGTAAGAATATGACTTACAAATTTTTAGAGTCAAATAAATGAACACTAAATCATCCTGCCCAGCTGCATTCTTAAATGCATTCGGTTTTGCAGACAGAATTTCAACAGCCATGTTAATTACACTCTGAATAGCATAGTATCTTTAGCTGCAGTACTCTAGCTTAAAGCAAAGGTAACTTGTCAGAGTTTTTCTGCTTTTAAACATGACTGTACATTAATGATTATTCATACAGAGTTTTTTTCTCATAATTTTTTTAATTATCTTTGTAGGCATTATGCTGTTGAACATCCTCAGTCACTGAAAATATTTGGAAAGATAAACAGCATAAATTAAGCAAATTCTTTAAAAAGTTTTCTGTTAAATTTTCAGTGAGGTCTTTCTATAAGAAAAAATTTCTTCTTGGAAACATTCCCCCAATAAAATATTTCTTTTTCAGTGGACTATGAGATACGTATGTAAATTCTTAGTAGTGCATTTTTCCAAAGGGATTGCTCTGTACTGCTTCTACACTCGGGGTAGTTACACACGACTAGGCACTTTCACCCTCTGCATCGTCTCATTTTGGGCGTGGGGCTTAGGTGTGTTCCAACAAACTGAGAGTTTTCTCTTCTCCTCATAGTCAAAAGGAGAAGGGTGGAAGCCTTCAGAGGGCAGGGAGAGGGAAAGGGGGAGGAAGAGAAGTGGTACCTGTTAGAAGTTTGAAATGGTTTAACCAGCGTCAGAGTTCAACATGATGTCAATCACATTCCCTGTGTTTGTAAATATTCCCAAATATGCAACTTAAATAAGGTGAAGCACACATTGAAAGCTAATTTAAGTTTATTATGAGAATATTGTGATCAACAAAAAGCAGTTTATGAAAACCTGTAAACTTGCAGGTGACTTGCACATTTGCTGAGGAGGTTCCTGACTTTCTGGAAGAGAACAGAATGTTGAGGAATGATTCACAGAGTAATGACTTCACTTGGTGAGTAACCTACATGACCAGGGATTCAGTCAGTTCTGCGTTTTCCTTGTATCGCTTTCAAAGTTCACAAGTTGTTTTATCCAGTGTAGGTAGAGGTGAGCCACACTGTTTTAATCCTGATTTGAATGCAATGTTTCACAGAGTTCAGATGCCATTCTCCTTCTGGCCTTTGCTTTGGTCTGCTTTTTGGGAATTAACATATTAATAAAATCTCTATCAGTATTGCTGAAAAGAACAAAAGCCACCGAAAGATTCCTCTCCCATCTCACATGGTCATTCCCCATTGATATCGGAATTATTTTTGAATTTTTGAAGAAGGAACAAATTCTACCCACATCATTATCAGGAGAAGTAGTCACATACATTTCATCAGGTGTTTCATAGAGCAAGACATTCGTAATGTGAGTGAGGATGGCGAAACTAGTCATTAGTCTGGTAAGCTGGGTTCTTTAATTTTATCTTTTTAATGGAATAAACTTTTTTATTTGATAATGCATATTTGTTTCAATGGCAGAATCTTTTATTACAGCACTGAGAGATGGAATTCGAAGAGGTTTTGTTACATTTACACTTCAAGGAAATATCTGAGTTAAATACTGAACTTGTAATTTATATTTTTTCTAGAAAAGTTTCTTGCTTCACGTTATGTAATGCTTTAAAGGATATATTTGAGAACCATTTTATTCTCTTTTGTATAACTTTCAGAGTGGAATTTCCAAAATGAAAACAGATCACAATACTTTGTTATGGTACGCTGATGAAAACTTCCTTTTCTGAAACCATCAACTCCCTTTTGTGTTGTTTACATTCGTGGGTCATACTGAGTAATGCCATCTGCTGACAGAAATATGGACGAGTGAGTCATATAGCGCAAAAGCTAGGGCAGAAGATAAGAAATACTCATGTTAAAGACAGTCTAAAGGCCAAAGATCCTGCCTTTGTCAAAGGTCTGAAGCTGATGTTTTTTTTGAAAGAATGCTTGAAAACTGTAAGAATATATGTCTCATGCATCTGCAACAGTCTGAGGCACTTAATAGTGCTTAACAGTCCTTGATGGATTTTTCTTTCAAAATTCCTCTGTAGGATAAGCATTTTTGATTTAGACAAATCTGATAGCAATTTAGGATTCAATACCAAATGCATCTTGTGCTACTGACTACTGCACTCTAATCATGTGTGTGAAAAATAACACCTTTAGCTGTTTTTACACGTATTATCTTTTCTTTGAGTGCCTCCCTTATTCCTTCTTATGAGAAACTGTTAATTATTTGTTGCTCAGTCATTTATGAATTTCCAGAATATACGTAAGACTTTTCACCATCTAGAAGTTCTATCCATACTTAGGAAAATCTCCCAGGTCCTTCTGTAGAATAATAACTGTTAAGACTACGAATTCAATGATGATCAAAACTGCCCTTCTGCCCTATGCTAAATGAAAATCCTACTTACTTCTCTGCTTACGGGCAAGCAGTGCAAAAAGAGGCAGTAATGGTGTGAGAAGGATGAGGACAAAAGCAAGTTCAGTAAAACTGAAAAGACTTTTTTTCAGGTCTTTATGAAAATTCATCATCATATATACAAAGTTTTTTTTCAGCGGTGGTTGCCTTACCTCTAACTGTATACGCAGTCTTGCATAAGTAAAACAGCAGAGTTTTGGTTGACAACATCTGACGTTAAAAGAATGGTTGGGGGTTTTATTGATTTTTCCGCCTAGACTGCATTTACAGTTGGGATGATTAATTAATGAATTTCTAGTTCCAGAAAGAGATTATTGCTACTTAAACTGATTAGCACAGAAGTATTTTATGGCTTTCCAGCAATTAATCTTTATAGCTAAACTGATGTAGGGGTGTCTTTTTCACTCTAGCATTTCTAGTTTGTACAGAAACAGTAGCTGACCGTTACTGATGTCAATAGAAGAATAATAGAGTTATATCAGAAATGCAATGTATAAAGTGTCACAGGACATTTGTATCATTTATTAATGGGAAAATATATTAATGGTACTGTGAGTTACATAGGGACCTTTTTGTCATATACCATAGAGATCCAACTTTGTACACATTGTTATATAGAAGTATGGTGGCTTGCTGCCACAATGTACTCATTTAGACAGTGAAAAAGTACTTAAGTGAGCTGCAGTACACAGTCTCCTCATCGTTGAGAAAAATTCCATGGATTACTGTTAGCAACACAGACAAGAAAAAGAAGCTCTTTGGGTCCTGAAAAATAAGATGAAAAAAGAAAATGGGAGAGACATTGAAACGTCACCAGGTTTAGTTTGAATAATCATGACTTGCTGCAGTGCTGTGTTATATATACAGATTAAATTTGCATTACACAACATTGTTTGTAGGAATTGTGCTATATTGGATAACATCTCTGCATTTAAGAAAGAACAAAAAATTCCAAAAGGCTCTGCCCTTGGGAAACTGCCTCACACTGACCTAATTACTTCATTAAGCTTGGATTGAATGGTTGATCCTAAAGTAGATAAAGCTGGAAGCAGGAAAACAGAAAATTCTCCCTCTGTCTCTTTCTCCCTCTAGAAAGAAATGTCATTAGGATGATGCTTTGTATCATAAAAATACAATCTTGCTGTGTGTCACTGTTTAGGAAACTGGCGTAGGGAACAAACGTATCACACTCTGCAGAGCTGTGATAATTCATAACAAAAGAAATAGCCATAATCTTCACTTTGAAGAAAGTGGCTGCAAACAGGAAAAAGGTTCCTCTTTTATGGATTTTTTTTTTTTTCAAATACAAGGGAAAACATGGAGAAAAAGAGAGAGCTGAAATAGAAGAAAAGAGAAGATGGGAGGAAGTGCTTGGGCTGTTAGAAAATGTGAAGTTTGAGGGAAGGAGGGGGTGAAACTGGGAGCTTTCAAGAAAAAAACTAAAATTTTAATCTCATCATAAATGACATAGGAAGGCAGTGAATAAATCTGATGAGAAAAAAGGTGTTTTCCTCTTTTAGAACAAAAATTGAAGAGCAAAGCAGGGGAAGAGCATGGTATTTCTGTTGTCACTAACTATAGTGCAGGCCAGTCCCCGGTGAAAACAAATTCTTTTTGTGACCACTCCAGTATCCCTGAGTGATCTGAAATCCCTTGTCAATTTGGGGATTAGCAGGAGAGCAAAGGCTCTCAGCTTTCTCAGTGTGCTTGCAATGTACCCAGAAGGTGCAGAATCTCTTTCAAGATTTCCGAATCTTTTTTTAAAGAATGCTGGGGCTGCACCAAAACCAAAATAGTGCCACTGAAATAACTACTCTTAGCTACAAAATTCTTCACCTTATCTCTGAATTGTTCAAGCTTCCCCTTTCAGCCACGTGACCTTGATAAGCTTTCATCAGCTGGATTGGAGATCTCCATACAATAAAATCTGATTTTCACAGATACGTGTAACTAAATGAACCTTTGTTTTGAAGTAAATCAATAGATTGCCATGATTATGGTCCTTACAAGAAGTACTTTTCTGGAGTCTGTCTCAAAAGATACATAAAATCAAAGATGATAGCACTGCAGTCCTAATCTCCCTAACATCACAGCAACTTGATATTCCTTTGCCTACGTGTCCATATTTGCTCTCTTATCTACAGTGACGAAGTGCGAGCTGACATTTAGCTGTCTATCATGATACCAATGCATGTCTGGTCAAAATTTTTAATTTTTATCTCATGGGAAACTTCAACATTTCCATGATTTTTGTTCAAAAAATGAAGCTTCATCAGAAATAAGAATATAAAAAAAAAAGTTTTCACAAAGGTTATTTCAGAATAAAGATTCTTTTCAGACTCTCCAAACTTCATCTTACATGCTATGTTTGTTTCCACATTGAGAAAAATGTTTTGACTTCACCTCATACTATACTATATATTTTACAGTCACTGCTTACCACTCCTAATACTGAGATGTTAAAAGATGATACTATATAATAGTTGAAATAGTCTATTCTAGCTTTAAAGCCATTAAAGACAGCTGCTATTCAGTGTTGATTGAAACATCTTATCTCCTTTTATAGATCAAAGTGTATACCGTGACACTGACATAGCGTGGCATTTGGATATTCTAAATACATAGTCTTCGGATGATCCCTATGGATCTCAGATTTAAATTCCATCAGGAAGTAAACCACATGATCCTGACTTTTTCTGGTTTTCAAAGAACTGTAATACTCCTTTCAAAAGATAGGATCCTCCAGAGAAATGTGAAGGATTTTATTGTAAGGGCTTCCTGACACCTGAACTGACATTTTCCTGGTAGTTGGAGAGCCCAGTGAAATAACAGCTTGTACATACCCTTGCAGAAAGCTCTCAAATGTGGATTAAAAATGGACAGTAAAATCAAACGGGTCTGGATCAGTGACTGAATTTTCATGTAGAGGCTTTGCAACCGTAGTCCTCAGGCTGGACAAAGCTGCCTTGACTGAATTTTCCCCATAGAGGTGGTACTTCTGAAAGATCCAAGAAAAGAGAATTTAAGTTCTACAGGTGGAGAATAAGCTTCAGTTTTGCTTCCAAGTAAAATTAACATTTTGAACACAGACTGTATTTAGAAAAGTTCATGAGGTTAAAAATTGAAGTAATATCAAAATACCTTCAAACCATTGCTGTGCTAGCCACCTTTCTAATATATTTAGTATACCTGACAAGGACACAGATAATTCAAGGTTAAATAGACTTTAAATCACATTACTTACATCTCAGACACAAGTAAAGAGGAATGATACTGTATTTTATTTTTTTTATTCATGAGCTTGCTTAGGGATCTGTGTAAGAACAACCAGTCACCAGACTCCAGTCTGGCTGGGTGTAATATTATTGCAAAGGGTTGATGGCTGAAAATGCTCCGGAAGAATGTGAGTAAACAACCATATTAATTCAACTTGTATAACTGTATATTCAGGATCCAGATGCTTGAGAGTGAACTATTAATGGCTGACTTGGCTTGTATATTTAATTGTATGTTGGATGTTTCATTTGCTGTACTCTGCTATCCATTTGGACTCGAGGCACAAACAAAAATGGGATAGTTATTTTAATGTAATAAATGGAGACAATGAATAACAAACATACTACAGTCTCCTGCTTCCCCACTGTTTTCCAAGAGCAGAAGTCTCCTGAGAGTAGGACACTTTTCTCTAATTTTCTAATCAGCCACTTTTGTGGTTAGTTGAGCTGTTTCCATTTGCTACCATTTATTTTTACTATTCTTGCTTCCCCATTTAAGAGAAATATTCTGGGTGGGGGAGGGAGGGAAGAGAGAGAGAGAGTTAAGGGGGAGAGAGAGGCAGACAAAAAATAGACAGTATCACATTGCAGAACTGGTTCCCTGATGTCACAGCTTTAGCTTCAAACTGGTACCATATCCTGAAAACAGACTTACTATTTTTTACTATATGAGTTGAGTAGAGTAAGGAATTTAGCTCAACTGAGAAATAAAAGCCTTTTTCCAATGTGACAAGCATTAGTGTTTCATTGAAGTATGCCCACTGTGTCCAAAGCTGCTTCATAAGATAAAAGCAGTGTCATTGACACAAGGTTTTGTGTTTCAAAAGTCAAAGAACCACCCTGGAATATGTTTTTAAAATATGCGTTGTAAGATTTAGCCACAATAAGAACATTTAATTACATTACTTCAGTACAAAAGGACATTAGCCAATGCTCTTTCCAGTACTGTGTGTAGACTTGGACATTTGCAACTTCATAACATTCTAGCTCTTGTAGAACTAAGTAAGTTCTGCATGATGCTTGTATAATTATTTTAGTATTCAGTAGGTAGCAAACATCATAAATAAAGTTGTGGAAATTTGGTTGCACACAGGCTGCAATTGAGTCATTTGGACTCAGAGTCACTTTTCATTCACTTCCTGTGAAACTTTACATTCATTTTATCTGCAAAGTTATTTATGGGATGAGAAGCTGTCATGATTATGTGCTTATAGAAGTGCAGATGCCAGAGATATGCAATGGTCATTAGAAACACTTCTGTGGGTTTGGGGACCATCCAGTGGGGACCAATAGGTAACTCACAAAGAGAAAATAGAAATACATTTGCTGAGTCAATTGTTTGCTAATAATAGTTCTCCCTGCTCTAGCGGCTTACCCCTTGCTTTGCACGTATTGCTGGTTAAGCTTGGGTTACACATAAACACAAATGTCATGACCCATGTGTGTCAAAAAACTGAGAAGGTACTATCCTTGGAAATGTAGCTTTAAGCTTCGTTTTCATAAATACAGGGAAGCAAAAATAGAATCACCATGGATAAACACATGGAGATGTGAAATCCTCACCAAACACGATGGGGCCTCAAGGCTGTAGCATCAGCTGAACCTTGCCTCTTGGTGTTTTGAAGGGTTGGTTACTACCTGGGCCCAAAATCCTGTGGCTGCCTGGGCATCTGTGCAGATTTTTCTCTAAGGAAGGGCCTGATTGCAACCTGTTGCTGCAAGATCCAGTTACGTTATCAGCTCTCAGGAGAAAGGAGATTATATATTTGTGCTTTGAATTTCTAGTCAAGGATCGGTGTCCAAATGAATTGGGAATGACTGACAAAAATATAGGTAGGTAGATAAGTAGATCGTTGATGGTTTGACTGATTGGTCACTGCTACATCAGAGCACACAGAAGAAAATCATGCAAATACCCACTGCATATGTATACAAATACCACACAAGTTTGATCATGAGTTCTCTGAGGAACCAAACTTATTTTAGGTGGCACAAAACAGGATCCATAACCTGGAGGAATGACAGGTTGAATGGGAGTTTGGGAGGACAAGAGTAATGATGAAATTAATAGATTTTCCTCAAAGACTGTCAGACACAATTGATACAGCTCAAATAATAACATCTCATGTTGCAAGAAGCACAATACTTGCCTTAGTACACAAATAGTGCAATCCTGCCATGTTACAAGAACATCTAGGAGCATAGAGGCAGATCTAAAGAAAATTTAATATAGCTCCTATGTCTAAGGAGTATTGAACTAAGGCAGATGTTGATGTGGCATAGGACTGAGGTGTCTGAGAGGCAAGTGTTGAACAGAAACATGTTCAGCTGATTACTGTTATTACACCTGAAGAGACATTACTGTTTTCCTTCCAGCTACTACTATGCAGACAATTTCATAGAGTTTATTAAACAGTTTTCTGAGTCAATCCTAATTTATTAGTGTAAATGCTCTCATTTGCATTCTGTTAGCTTTCATATGGTTCAAAGCAAAACTTTGTGATCTGGGAAAAAGCAACAATTCTCAGAGAGTGTCAGGACTTTGATCACGCACATCTTAAATGAGCAGTAGTGCTCCATATTGATTTATTTTTTTTTTTTCCAGAAGGCAGAGGTGGGCATTGTGGGAGCTCTACCCTTGAGATGAAATTAAGAGAGATAGTATTTTATACCACCTTGCTTCCGTTGAAACATACTACTGTCAAAAGAGACGACTCTGAGAGTCCCACAGGTACTTCATACACAGCAAAGATTGCAATTTGATCGGCATACTATCAGGAGCCTCTCTGGTTTTTCAATAGGTCTATGTAATCCTGTGCACATCATTTCATCCTATTTATTTCTTTGTTCTGCTATGATTTTTTTCACCAGTGTACTTACATTGAAGGTACTGATACAGGAATTGTTTAATCATGGGATCTTGATTACTACTGGAACTCCAGGAATTACTACCACCCTATAGAAAAGTCTCTGCACAACGTGCAACTTACTTAGCTGATAAAAAGGGAAGAAAGGCAAACTGGGAAGAAAGGCAAATTATATTTTAATATATTTAAGTTTTCGCAATGTATATTTGAAGAAATACATTACATGCAGTGTTTATGTCAGTTCTCTCTCTGACATTTTCTAAAGACAGGGTAAGGAGGTTGGTATTTTTGTAAGTATGACTTTCTCTTTACAGATCTTAATGTTGTAATTTCAGACAAGTGCTGAGATAGCATGAAATTTTGAGCCCTCTACGCTTGGTGGAAAACTAGAAAATATTTTCATAGGTACGAAGTTCCCAAGGAATCATTTGGATCATCTAAAATCTCTGATAATACAGATCCTCAAATTGTATTCAATAATTGTTCCCAATAGTGTAACACTGTATCTCTATTGTCTGTATCAAAGTGTATCCAATAAAATATTAAGTAAGTATATTGTCTGAAGTGTGTTGAATCCTTTAAATGACATGCAGTTTTGTATTAAAGAAAGAAAACATGGCTAGTCTATCATATTACAGGGTAAATTAATGCAGAAATGTTGTGATGGTCACAGGGAAGGGGAGAAGCTTTATTTTTAGTTCAGATTTGTCTGCTGTGTTTCTAATCCTACTTGAAGATGCAATGGCTTTCCTAAAGTAGGTAAGTCACAATGGAAGTATCTAAGCTATTATTTATTCTTAGTTATAGACATAGCCCCTTCTACTGTACTATAGCCTAGCTGCCTAATGTACAGATTCTATCATGTACCAGTACTCATTACCTATTGTGACCCAGATCTGTGCTTATTATATGTGAAATGCTTCAGCAAAACTCAGGCTTCTGTATCCTAAATGTATTCTGCTAGCCAACTAAAATCGAAGTTGGTCTTTCTGTAAAAGTTATGAATTTATGTTTTTTCTACATCAGTTCAGTTAACATTAGAGTCTTATAAGGGACGTACTGACTATGCCAACATCAGGACTTAGCACAGATTGATAGGAGTGAATCCATTGAGTAATTGGTCCCCTCGTCTGATGCTAAGAACCTTATGCCCACATTACATGTTTTGGGACTTTTTATTTCAAGCTATCTCTAGCCTGGTTCAGAGGACTGGATGCCCAGTGATGGTTGGACCACATCTGCTCCGCTCCTGAAGCGTGTCATTGTTTAGTGTCATCCAAAAGGAAACCAATTTCAGAATTTCAGAATTTCAGAAGCTCACCGAAGTAGAGCAAGAGGGGACAATCAGGAGATTGACTTCAATACTCCTAATCTGAACAAAAATTACTGTGCAAATGCCATAGTTTTCCCATTATATTTCAGGTACTGCAAAAAACACCCTAGTTTCCGAAAATATGTGCTGGTAAGACAAATGTCGTGAGAGCTGCCGTAAATGAGCTGTCCATGCTAAAGAATCAGAATAAGCTTTTCTAGTATCAGAGAAGGCAGACCGCTTTCTGTGTTGCTTACTTTTTAGCTAGGAAGAAGAAATAAACAAAGCATGAAGACAGACTGCCAGCTTCCCCAAAACGTCATACCTGCCAGTAACATATATCGGGGGGGGGGGCAAATTTCTCGGTAGATCATGAACAAATCTGTGCTGTAAACGTCAAGGTCCCTTCAGATGTTAAAACTGAAAATTGTTGGGGATTTTGTGAAATTATGAACTCCCAACAATAAAGCGGATTTTATGCCTGGCAGGTTAACAACATGGCATGCTAGTGAGTCACGCTGTGTTAATTGTGTTTTCTCTCATCTATCTCTAAAATTCCAAAGATTTTAAGCTAAGCCCTCTCCACCCTGGTCTGCAAGCTACTTACATAGGGTGCTTGAGAATAACCATACCACCTCTGCCTATGATTCTGCATCTGGCAGGGCCATAGCTTCAAGAAAAATATAAAAGCTATGGTTTGATTGGGGGGGTTCATGGTTTGGATGGTTTGATGCTGGGGGCCTTAGACAGGAGTCAGGAAATCAGGATTTATCCTCTTGCTCTGCCACAGGGTTTCATGTGGATCCTGGATCCAAAACCTTAAAGATTTAAGACTTCTTTAATCCTTGCACTAGACCTTTCTTCTCTTTTTGAAGAAAAATTTCCCAGACTTAGACCTTACGTATGTCATCATTATCTGGTAGAAATAGGCAAGAATAAAAAACACTCTGCAAAAAGCAATGTAAAGGACTATTTAGTACCACACCTTCCCAGGAGTCCTTTTGTATCTATCCAGCTTGACTTGAGGACATTGTCCTTTTTCAGAGGAGATTTTAAGGTGGCACTCTAATAACCTGTGACTTTAGGAATTTCATGCATTTTCCACAGGACAAGGGATGTATTTGGTTCATTTGGCTTATTTATAGCCCTGCAATGCTGCACGTACTGAGAGCTAAGTCATCAGAAGGCACTTATGGCTCCTTGTAGCCTTTGAGGAAATTCTCTTCACCAGGACGATAATGGCAACAACAAGGGAGACTAGAAAAAATATCTTGACTTGTCAAGATATGTCACAGAAATGTGACATGTACATGTCACAGAAATTTAGTGACATGTAGAACATAAACCCATGAAAGGAAGAGACACATCAGTTGTCAAGGCTCTGTTATCTGGACTGTCCCTTTCTAAGCTAAGGGTGATGGTTTCATCTTGACCAGCAGCTAAATGGTTACTTTATACAAAGCCTGTCTTCTGATTTGACTCAGAAAACTAGAATTTAATGTATTTGTCCATCTAAAATTCTCATAGTAAGAAGTTAATGTGATTTACTTTATTCAATCGTAATGGATTATTCAAAGACACTTAGGCAACCGCCACTTTTCTCAGTGTTTCAAGGATACATACAGTTTGCTAGGCACATGGTGAAAGATGTTATTATAAAGCTAGAGCAGTAGCCTTTCTAGCCAGAGTGGCTAATCAATAGTTGGTTTTGCTGGGATATTTCAATTAAGAGAAAAAGTGGTGCTAGACTTGGGCGTCTTTGAAGGAACTCTAGTTAGAAAAGAAACAATACTGCTAAATTCTAGCAGTGGAAAGAGTAAATGCAGTAGAAATGTTGCACCTCTAATGTGGTTGGAACAGCAGAAAAGTCCTTGTCTCCTACCAAGTTCTAAGGCTGAGGCACATGACAAAAATGTACAAAATCCTTCTATCTTGGACATACAACGAAACAAACACTGTCTTAGCCTTCAGCCAACACCTCCATCCCAAAGCCCACTGTCTCCAGACAGGCTTTTGCAAGCTTTTCTGAAGCTCCCTTCTTTCCCTGCTTCTCTGTTCTCCAACTGAGAAGCTTATTTTCTGCATATACAGTTGAGTAAAAGAGTATTAAGGAACATCTTTCCCCACAGATCATCTGAATTGGCATTATACTTGGGTTTTTATTTGTGGAAGCATAGCCTTAGCCCTCTCTTTCAGCTACCTAAAAAAGGAGGCTGAATCCATCACTTCTGGTGAAAGATGAATCCAGCATAGCTTCATTTTTTGTTCCAATAGATCTAAAAGAAATACACCTAAATCATCTATTAAAACAAAAAGAAAAAGAAATAACTTAATAGGTTATCAATGATGAAAATAAAGCACTGATAGTTACCAAGGAAGGGCCATGCTCAGCGTAGCCCTGAGAAGAAACTACAGTTTTTGTAAAATTTGCTGGCTGGAAGGCTCTCTGTCCCTACTATTCACTATTTTATGACACTTTCTTTACTCTAAAACCCTGCAGTAATGTTTCCAATTTCCAGTGGAGAAAAAGGTAAAAAAAAAAAAAGATGCCTAGAAGTTCTATCTTACAAGCTGCTTAAATTCTGGATTTGTTTCTCTGGAAATTGTCCAGAAGGAAAACAAGACAGATATTTTTAGCATATGCCCAAATGTAAGTACTGGACTACATTATATATCTCTCAGGCCTGTTTTCTATAAACTGTCTAGAAAAAAGGAGCACAATACTTAACAGACAGTTAAAACTCTATGATTATGGTCAACATTTCCACTATCCAAGCAGAGCCTTGCAAATCCAGGATCCATACAACCTCACAATTTTCAGGTCTGTGTTTAAATTTAACCGATATGAGAATCTCTGCAGATTTCATTCACTAGTGCCAATGCCATTTCCACAGCCTTTTGGTATCTGAATGGATAAGTAACAGCCAATATTTGCATTTAGTTACAGTCCAGCATGCCCTTTCTCAAAAATACCTTAGCACTTTGACAGTTATGAGTTGCAATAAAACTTCTTAAAATACCACTGCATATGGGGCCCACCTCCCTTAAGACAGACTGTCTTTGGCAACGCAAGCACTGCCCTTCCTGCATCAATAGCTCTAGCTCAACCCGTAGGCTTCATATACTATAGATATTTTTCCTTTATTTGGACAAGGTCTTTTATCTAGAAATACCCAAATGTTTTAGAGCTATCCTAGGAAGAGTATTGCTTTTCAACATCTCAGGTACAACTACCAGATAGTCTGTCTTACTGTTTGCTACTTTTGCCTAGTTTCTTATAATCTTATTTAACTCCTGTTTCCCCTAGAAACCCTGAGATCCTGATGGGATGCTGAATTTGATAACAATTACCTTAGCCAATAAATCTGCTAGTCTCACACTGTCTGATTAAATATAACACTTTCTTTAAAATTACGTAGAAAAAAATCCATTTCATGATATAAGTGCTCTGTTAGAGCATCTTAGATATAACTCTGATTGCTGAAATTAACTATCTGGTTTCATGCTAGGACCAATGACAGGTTTTAGCCAAATACAACCATCATACTACATCTTCACAGTGCTTATACTGAACACTGGATTTATCACTCTGTGAAAGCAACATGAAATACAAATCGTATCAGGTGTATCTACGAGTAGCCCTGGTTCAGACTGAATTTTCAAGGACATCTAAAGAAAACAGCTGCAAAAGCAAGGACATCTGTGAAGTAGATTAGCTGGCTTAGCATGGGGTGCATAAACACAAACCTTCCTAATATCCATACCAGCCATCTGTTACTCAACTATTCTAGCCTGCTACTGATTGTCGCACACAAAGCTGGATGATAACCAGATCCGTTTAATCGTGCATTATATCATAAACCTTCTGATCCAATCTTTTCCCATCTCTGCTAGTGCTTCATAACATACCACCACTGCACGTGTGGTGTGAGCATGTAACAGTCAGCTCTGCAGAGGAAGTCCTGGACTATCATTTTATATGGATCCATCCAGCTCATCCAGACTGCCTCAGGACACATCTGTGGAATCTCACTGTTAACAGGAATAGTCTTCATTGGTCATAACTAACTTGTAAGTTTGTTCAGTAGCAAATATAAACCTTTTGATTTTAACCTGCCACATATAGGCCCTGGCAAATAAGTCATGCCAAGGTTGCTTCAGACCCTACCTTCCTATGTGGTCCTCTCTCAAGACTGGTGACAATGACTATAACAAATTGACAGTCTATCTTAACAAGACATATACTAGCCCAAAAAAGAAGACAAAGTTTGCTTGAAATCACCCCAAACCAGCTTCAACAGCTCATGGAGAATACTAAATGGCATTTATACTGTTGTGGCAACTAACTAGTTTCCATTTTATTTCTTAAAGTAAACAGTGCTTCTAATTTACTGTTACAGGAGTCCAGTCTCTGAAGAATGGTCTGAACTTTTTTTGCAAGCTGCTTGACTGATATTGATCTTAGTTATACTAGTGTCATGTACACTAATGGAGACTGATAACAGGGAAGTACTAAAGCAGAGAAAAGAGTTTACGGTAATACATTGGAGAAAAGCTCAATTGCAGTGAATGTAAAATGTAACCTGTTAGTTAGTCTGTCTACATTGTACTGGACACAATCTTTACTTGTGGATCTCTAAATGCTTTTTAGCTGTAGGGATCTCAAAAAAAAGTGTAATACAATTTTTTGTGCCTGTGTATCATTTAATGAGAATTTAAGAGAACAGTATCACGCAAAGCAACTAGCAATTAGCAAAGCATTAGCAAGATAGCACAAAACAAGCATATTTAGATCTTAGGTATCAGAAAACTGAAAAAAAGGGCATTCCATCTCCTACATGCCCCTTTCTGAGCACAACCTGGGTTGCCACATGCCTGTCTCTGATTTCAGGGCAAGCTGGGGAACTGGCCATGTACAGCTGGCAGGCAGGTGAATATACTTCCCAATTCCATGGCTTGTGGTGCCAGACTTCACGTAAGCATACGTACCATGTGCACTTAGAGGAAGAGGGGAATAACATCCAGAATATTTTACCAAGCGACAAATTTCTGATGGTAAATGGGCCTCTGTATCCCCAAGGTAAGAACCACAATTGATCCTTACAATAACAATGATCTGGAGATACCACTTCATTTTATAGTCAGTCAGCCAAATTAAGTCTGTAATTAAAATTAGTGTGCAGTGCCATATGACCCTTCTCCACTTCGGAGTTCTATAAAAAGCATCTCAGTACTATCGTCTGTTATGATAATATTAAATCTTTTCGGAAATGGTCTGGGGAGCAGAAGGAGAGGTACTTCAGAAGAAGGAGAGATGCTTCAGAAGATTGCAGGGAGAGACAATTATCTTTGCTAATCACATTTGCAGATTTGTTCAACCCTGCTGCATGCTGCTTTTGCAAGTTGCATGACAGCACACAAAATTGCCTCCCTTATGACAATTCCCTTTCCTCACACACTTCCCTTCCCTGACTCAGAGACACCAGTGATCCCAGAGGTGGAGGAGAGCTAGTGCTCTCCAGCAGTTTGGAGGGCAGGGAAAGGAGTGACCTCCAGCAGGGGAGGCGATGGGGGCAAGAGCTGCCTCATGGGGGTGGTGAGCAACGTGTAGAGAACGCTGTCATTGCTCTGGACTGGGTGCAGTGGAGGTTGAGGCGTTGCAGGCTGTTGGGACTAAGGTCAGGGCTCTTCTGAAGCACCTGGGTAAGATGAGGAGGTGGTATCAGTGAGTACCCAAGTGAAACAGTTATGGGTGAACTGGTACCTTAAATTTTTCCCTTTTCATTACTCCCAACACTGACATACCATCAAACATAACTTCCTCTTACCTCATTTAGCCCCTCTTCCATTCATTATAGACGTGAACAAGATACATGCTTATGTATTTTATTGCAAAGGACTGCAATACTTGCTCAGCATTACAGGACGCCATTAGAGTCCGCTCATGTCCTCAGAAACAGAAAAAGACCTCTGATGGATGACACCACACTACTCTTGAAGAACTGCCTTTCTAAATCTACTCTAAAGCCTCAGAGATATATTCAGACTGCTGATTATACCTTTGACAGACACTGAAAAAACTTCTTCTGCGTATGAAGATTAAACAAGATGTTCTTTGTCAAGTTTTTTTCTATTTAAGTGGACTGGATGAAAGACAGGAAGTTTCTCTAGTCTTGTATTTTCACAGAGTAGATTAGAAAAGAGTTAGTTCCGAACTTCCACTTAAAAATGTCTCTTGGAATGCATAGCTAATTTCCTGCAGACACGATTCTTAGGCTTTTATGTAGTGATGCAATAAATCTCTCAAAAATCTGTCCAAATAACTTTCAGGCATAGGATTTTTTCTTTCCATTTGTTTTCTGAGTTCCCTTTTTGAATACAGGCATCAAGGTAAAGTCACAACAAGGGACTTTCTGTGGTTCTGCTAGAAACTTTTTATATAAATTTTCTGAAGAATATTAGACAAGATAAAATGCAGTCAATAATGTAGAACACCTCCATAACAGCATTCAGTAGTACTGAATTTATCAGAAAAGGTAGGAGGGGTTACGCAGTAGACAACTATGTTAGAAGTTTGAGATGACAGTGGTCCTAGACATCTCTGTTAGATGCTGGAAAATCATGATGTAATAGAGTTACAATATGAAAATCTCAGGAGCCATCTACACAGCTTCACTGTGTGAATCCCATGATAGTGTTATCATGGTATTCCCCAAACTGAATTCCTGCAAAACATTAAGGTCACTCCAATTGGGGCTTAGAAAACATAATGAGTGGAGAATCAGGCACCTTAATGTGGACCCTTTCTGTGGTATACTCATTTCATTTCCCCCACAGCATTCAGAATTGTTGCATTAGTGTATATCTCTGTCTATTTTTCTTTTGGTATCCACTTCCTTTTACTAGTTTTCTACTCTAGCTTCTCCTTGTACTGTGAGATTTGGTGAAGAACAGTTCCACATTTTGTTTTTCTACTTTCTTCACAGTCATGTAAATTTTGTCTGTATCCAGTCCCAGCCTTCTGCTCTGGAGGCTGGAATCCCAGCTGCCTTAATCCCCCTGCAGAAGGCAGCTGCTCTATCCCTAAAGTGTTTTAGTTGAAATCTGCACCTTTGGCTTCACTGTCCCACTGTCTTGAAGACCAGAGCTGCACATAATAATCAAGATTACGTGATTTTGCACAACGGCAAAATTACTTCTCCAGTCTTCATCTCGTTACTCAACAACACCTTCTTGGTTTTTTTGGCTGCCATTGTAAATTGAGCAAAGGTTGCCGAGGATTTTAAGTGGTGACTCAAAAATCTCTTTCCTCAATTGTGACTTCCACTTCCAAATTCGGCATTGTCTATCTATCCTTAGAAGCACCACCTTGCATTTATTTACATCTACTCTCTGTTCAGCGGGTCACTCAATTTTGCAAGGTCCATCTGGACATCACCTATCTGCTACAATAATAAATATTAAACGTAGGCTTCTCTTCAGAGTGTTCAGCAATTAGGTCTGATTCAAAAGTTCATTGGGCTTCTCTGTCATGGTCTTATCATCCCCGAGTACTTTGTTTTAAACCTTTGCTGGTATATGGTCCCACTGATTTCCTAGCTGTTTTTCTTTTCTGATGTAATTAAAGAGATTCTGCTAACAGTTTCAATATCTTTTAAAAGACCCTCTACAAATTCTTTTTTTTCGCTCTCATAATCTCCTGTTTGCATTTGGCCTGCCACATTTTA
>NW_009626034.1:17203-27550 GCF_000690535.1 Cariama cristata | reverse complement strand
TCCTGTTTTCTTCATTTGACAAGGTAGCCAATTCTTACACACTGAACTTTTTCCAGTGATCGCCTCTATAGCTTTTTCACTGAGGTACTCAGGTTTTTATTTGGGTTTTACTTTTGGATGAATTTAATTTCCTCTTTAATTATGGCACACGTTTTACCTGGCCTGTTAACATAGTATTAGTAAACTGTATAGAAGCATATCCCTACTATAGGCGGAAATCCAGTAGAAGAGAAAGAGGAAGAGAAAGGGAAGGAGGGAAAACATTCAGAATGGTAGCACACTTCTTGCAACACATGCTTTCTTTAAATACAGTTTGTGTAGATGTCATAGGGAAATATCTAGTGGCAACATATTTATTTCTGAGTTCACAGGTCATTATCTAGAAGACAAGTGTGTCCTCATATGAAAAGAAGTTAAAAAAAAAAAACAGTTAATCTTGAAGGCATATTGAAATTGTTTTATTTTCATGCAAGCAAAGTTGCTGTTTACAGTAAATCTGCATTGTCTTCTGCAGGTTGAAGACCATTTCTAATTATTTTGTTAGTGACAATTCTCATAATAAATGGAACTGCAATATGCAAATATGTAAAAACAACCCAAAAATTTATTAGAAAAAGAAAAGTTATCCAATTGTTTTTAACGATGAAAAAGTCTTTCTTAAGCATTCCAAGCATCCCAGGTATCGTAACATAGAATAAAGTCCTTTTTGGTTGTTCTATGAATGTAGTGAATGTTTTGATACCATGTCAGTATGCAATTTTTTCTTTCCATACATGCATTCATTTTTTTAACTTTTTATTTCAAGTTTTTGAGTAACAGGCATGAAGCAGATTCTTAAAAGCTTCTGTAAATGAAACTTGTCACAGAAGTTGACTTCAGGTTGCATATTCACAGCTCACAGACTCCCGTTGCTTGAGCTTAGTGAATGTGGTTAGTGACATATTCCATGAGCCTTTAAAAAGGTATGTCCATGATATATGGTTATAACCATTATTATTCAGGATTCGGTGTTTAATGGCCTCTTGATCTGACCCTCTGATTGCAAAGGTGATAATCTTTTACACATGTCCAAACTGCTGAAATATAAGATGCCTGATATATCTGTTGGTGTCCCGTGGTGTGAGTGTACTAAGTATCCAAGAAGTAACCAGCTGTTGAACCTTTCTTGTATGCTTCACTAATGACTTGCTTCATTCACAGAAAGCCACATATATGTTATAATTGCATGCAGGCATTTGCTGAACTGGGAGTCACTGGGGTGTGATCTATCTCAAAAACAGAAAATAACTGAACGACATTTATCAATCAACTTTATTTGATGAGGTCAAAAAAGCATTTTCCATAGATCAAATGAGGAACTGGCAGAGGTTTTCATGGTTGTTTTGTGACTTAATTTATCTTTCGTTGTTTTTAAAATTCTGATAGTGTCATTCACATATCATGATGGTGATACAAGTTTATCAGTGGCAAAATTTATCCCAGCTGTACTTGATATTAGAGGAAAATTTAGAAATCTCCTATTTACCATCTCAGCTCTCCAAGTGGCCAACTCATTGCCGCTCAGGAAACAAAGTGCTTCCTCACCTCAGCAGTCTCTAGGTACTAAAAACGTAACTTGGACTCAGAAGCAGCTGCTTAAATTGGTCAGGAAGGAGCCATTCCATGCAGATGGGACCTGGATTGAAGTGTACAGACATGGAGAGTTTCTACCCCTGCCCAACCTCCAGAATTACCCCAGTTCCTTTCAAAGCCACAACTTACTGCCTGGCCCTAAATTTTTGTAGTCTCCATCAGAACCATCTTACACTGTTCTGCCTTTTACCTGGGATACTCCCCAAAAAGGCTGATATTCTTGCACACCAGATACTGCTGCACGCTGCTATACAATGTTTTGTGAGTTCTGCCTTCTCTCTCTGTCCAATCTGAATTCCTACTACAAATCAACAAATGTTAGACATCAGATAGTTACTTGAAAATTAAATTAGATATTTCCTACTGTAAGCTTATGCCTGAAATGATAATTAGTTCAACACAGCCATAGAGACGTATGACGCACAGACGGAACATACCAATACTGAACAGAAGAAAAATGCTATTCAATATCATGTCCTTTATGGGCAACTGATAGCAGTCTACATGATACATTGGTAACATGGTCCCTCTACAAAACACATGGTGGACTTGACAGCCATTTATCTTGCCATGCTCTTTTAAATCCCTGTTTTGGGATACAGAAACTTGAAATATCCTCCATTAAGCAAAAATGAGGGAAAAAAATACTCTTAAAGCAAAGAGCCAGGAACTTTACCCTTTATTAGTGACCTTTAAAGACAGAACTAATAAGTGGTTCTGAAAGAGCAGCACTCCGGTAACCTCAGTGATCCTTTCTCTTAAATGTCACTTGATGAAAAAAAGATCACAGTATATTTCCAGGTTCATAGAATAAAGGTATGACTGTAATAATATGTTCAGGTTACAGAAATTCTGTTACAGAAATATGACACCGTAGTACAATTATTAAATACATATCTGATTCCAGAAACCCTCTATATTTTCTAACTTACAGGCAATCTCTTCTGTATACACTCACCTTGAAGCAAATGCTTAAATCTTGGAGGGTTTAAACGTTACTTAGTTTCTTCCTTGAATAAAAATGCTGATTTCATTCTCATATGGCCAGTTTTTAGCAACTGTTTTTAGAATTTATATTAGAGCTACATAATATATACATTAACAGTCTAAATATTCACCTGGATCTCCCAGGTGAGTGAGAAAGAGACATTTGGATTTTTATGACACGCCAATAGCTTTGCTCATGATAGTGAATTGATTTCTCGCATGCGTAACACCCAAGTCAGTAGTCCTTGTGTCCCTAATCCTTCAGAAACAGACCTAGATTTGTATTGATTTTTTTTTTGCATTTAGCACTTTCTCTGCACAAATGCATTTCAGCCAAAGAACTGCCAATAAACTCTTTGATACTCATTATTTGCAGGTTGGATATGTGGCTATAGCTACAACTAAAGCTTATCCAGTGCAGTTTAGATCAGCAGTGCACTTTTAAAATGACTCATACAGTTTTCCCATTTTTTTGTGCTTTGGTTCACAGAGCAAATTGGACTCAGAGTACATGAGCTGAACTGCTTATTGATGAAGTTAAATTAGAACATGACGCAGGTGCACAGGACACACAGGCTGGCTGTAGCGCGAGAACTGCAGAGAGAGGCATATTTTAATTTCCCTCTGCAAATTCCCCAGGAAGTACAGAGCTGTGCCATATTCTGAGCCCTTTGGCCTCCCCTGATGTCCCCCAGGTCGTACGTAAAAGTCACCATGGGTTGATGCCAAATAGAGGCCAGGGATGGAAGTATAGGGTGGTTGAAGGGACTTTTTTCCTCCCTTGGAGTAGCCGGGGAGGAAAAGAGAACAGCACCTCTACCCATCTTAGGTTTTGCAAGTATCAAGGCCACAAATCCTTTAGCCTTGGAGCTGTAACCACTAAAGAAATTTCAGACACACTGGCAAGGGGTAGAGAAGTGTCTTTTGTTTGGCAGGGATACCAGCAAGGGCCCTGCTTTAGCTAAGAAGAAAATCTTGTATTATTGGGAAAATTTGTTGGCTTGGATTGCTTTTGTTTTAAGGGAATAAGTGACCTCTCGAGTAAAAGATGTGATAAGAGGCTAAATTTGGATCTACAATTGCAGACAGCTGTTAAATAAGTCACAAGTGGAATGGCTTTGGCATTGTTAATTCTTGAAAACAGATACAAGCTGAACATTCAACATGCCTGACTTCAGCACCTAATTTTTCACTCCATCTCTGTTTTCTGCAAGTCCTTAAACAGAGCAACTTCAATTTTAAATTTTCAGTCTCCTGCCAAGAATTGATTGAAAAAATACAGTTTACAAATAACACTCTCTAGGTATATTTTAACAGTAGAAACTAACTTTAAAGTAGAACAGCTATTATACCATGAATCACCTTTTAATAAAGTTCCTTTGAATAGTTTTGAAAATTAAAATCTTCATAATCTGCAGAAATTATTTTCTGCTAAATTACTTATTATCTGTCTCTCTTCTTAGATATATTTTGGTGCATTTCTAAGCTGCAAAAATTAAGATTTTAGAACCACACAAGATAAAACATAAGTTCTTGCAAAGAAAATTATATTTTCATGTGCATAGCTTCTTTTAACTTAGATTTCTTGAATCACTGGGGAAGCACGGGCTAGGAGCTTACCACCACCACCATTGGCTAATGACCTCTTATTTGGATTTTCATCTTTTTTTTCTCTTCCTCTTTTCTCTTACTGACCATGAATACTTCAACCATCTGTAAGGCTGAGTAGCTCCTTTGCTTTTCGAGCCTATCTTGAACAAATCTTTCCAGTGCGCTTCTGACAGAAGGCGGATCGACCTGCAGGGAATTTACTTAGGACCTGGGAGATCTCTGTTCTGCTCATTAGCAGGTGGCCACTGGACAAATTACTTGGTCCCAATATGTGAAATGAGGACAGTAAGCCTTTTCACACACCAGCGGACACGCGGACATTCAAAGACAGCTGCCTTCCCAAACTCAGCTTAGACTGCTTTAACCAAAGCGCCACTCATGGTCAGCTGGTAGTCACCAGCAGGACAAGATGTTCCACACTGCAGAAGCCAAGATCCAGTAAATCAATGCCTTTGGAAGGTCAAAATATTTTACAAACCATAAAAGGCATGAGTTTTACTGTTGCACAAGAGGTGTTTTTTTTAGGACAGTGGCACAAATTCAACCATGGACCAGCAGTGGTATCCTCTGAGGAAGCGCATTTCAGAACCAGTATCCCTGTGACTAACACCTCTGACAGTGGTTTTACAAAAGGAGACAGATGTGCCCAGATGCCTTTTCTGAGCAAAACCCACTGAGGAGTGGGAAGTCTTATCTGCTTCAGTTGTGCCCACTTGACTCCTTCTTGTCAATGAATCCCTTTTCCTTATCAAACTTGTCTGGGCTTTCAGGGGATTTGACCTTTCTGAATTATACACAGAGCTCTTGTGTAACAGCCCTTATATCAGTGTGTTTACCATCTGTTCTCCCTTTTCAAATGCAGACATGTGTTACTGTTTATCCACTATGTGTCACCAGTTTACTACAACAAATTCAGTCAAGTGGAAATCAGGTCAAGGTGAAATTTATTTCAGGCACTTTTGTTCCACTTCATTTTACAGTTTGCCACATGCTAATCATATGAATTCTGAATGAGGATCAAAAAAATAAATGAATTATACTCTGGCTTCTGCCTGACATTTTCAATGGATTGTTTCATTCACCTTTTGGAAAACCTCATACTGTACTTGGCTTCACTGAAAAATGTAGCTGCTGGAAATTTTTAGGAGATTGTTGGATAATATGGAGGGCAAAAGCTGAACTCTTAATGCACAGCCAAAAAAAAGGAGGTATACTCTTTGTGTTTTAATGTTATACAGTGAGGAGAGAAGTTGTATACTTCCCCTCCTTTTCCCATGTGTACTGAATGCGAGGAACGTAATGCAAAATCCTGCAAAAAATCTTCACACCCACTGTGTAAAAACTTGCCACCACCCTAAAGATAATGCAAATTTTCCTTTGATTGGCTGGAAACAAGCCTACATTTTTCCTTTGTGTTATTGAACCATAAAATATTATTAACTAGAATTGTTATTAATTATAATTCTGTGAGAATGGGGCATAAATACGGGTTCAGAAATAGAGATGACTTCAGAGGATGTGTAAGAGAAGATATCTATTACCCCAGGCCTCTTTGACTGCTGTCGGTGGGAGGAGGTATGGTGGGTGTAATCAGCCCTTTAGCCCTCAGAGAACACCGCAGAACATTTACTTGGATTGTGCAAATTGGCCTTAGCTGTGGAAATTTCATGAACTGCTTTCCCCAGAAAAAGCAATTTTGCAGACCTCGAAGTACATACCAGAGCAATTACTCCTGTACTTGTGCAAAGAATCCCTTCCTCCTTACATAAACATAAATTACTTGTTTCTGTAGACCTCTGAGAAAGTTTAAATCTAGAGCACCTTTAAGACACTGAAATTTAGTCAGTGAACACACTTTTTCCTCAAAACGTGCAGTTCTTTCACATAATACTACTCAGTATTAGCTTTTCTGCAGCAGTTCATTTTTATCAAGGAAAAAAGAAAGGACTCTTGCAAAATGTTTTATTCGCCCCCAAATGGTGGCATTTTCTGTTCACTTATTACCATTTCACATGTGTTTCACGGCATTTTATTAACAATCATGGTCTAGTCTGCAAGTCAAAAAGCTTTTAGCAGATAACAGTAAATGGCATCAACCCCAATAAAAGCAAATGGAGTCCTGAGCCACCAAGACAGCTGCACTTTCCTCTCTCCTCTTCTCCCTCCTTCCTCCACAAACAGGTTGACCTATGGTAAGATTGAGCAAGGATTCATTTCTCTGAGTAAATGTATTGTCACAGGTTAGGTCAGTGTAGAAAACCAACTACGGTTATAGAACACGTTGATAAATTTAGTGGGACAAAATTTAAATTAATTGGAAATATGGGTTAATAATATTTATCAATATTGCATAAAGACTCACAGTTTTGCTGGTTTACACCTGCACAAATACTGGCTATTTTTACAGAGATGTGTCCTGCTGTTTATAGAGATGATCCATATTACAGATCATATGTTGCCATTTTTTGAGAAACTGATACAAACACACATGTAATTAAACAATATAACACACGAGTTATTTTACTTGTGAATAAATATTTATATTTCAGTAATCTGGAAAAGAATCAGCTAGCATGGAGCTCCATTGAGGTAGGTAATGTAAAAAATACAAGGGAATTGTCAGTCCTGGCCCACATGAAGATGTGATCTCTCTTTACACAATGGGACCATTGTAATCCCACCGGGGGAATGGAGGGTGCGTGCTGCATATGGGGTTTTCATGGTATTTCCATTTCAAACAATCAATAGAAGTCTTGAAGTCAACTGCTAGTCCCACAGGACTCCCTGTGCTGTCAGTGGAGATAAGGTCTCCTACAGGATGATGAAGAACAAGAGCCTATACATCCTCTCTTGATTTCCTAATGAGACCATCCAGATTTCCAGGTACACACATATCTTCTGTGTGGTTCACAGACCTACTGTCAAAGAGCCTCAAAAAGAAATTTAGGTGCTACTGGAGCCAACAGAGTTTTGCTACAAATTTCAAGGACAGGACTTCTTTGCAAGTTTTTTCTGCTCCGTCCTGTGTTCACACATTCCAACTTGTGGGCTGGTCTTCGGAGAAATGCCGCCTGTCACAGTACTATTTTTAGTACTTGTAAGTTGAGGATTTAAATATTTATTTCCTTTCTCTAGGCCTTATGCAACTCTTACTAGGTGAGTTTTCTCTTAGCTAGGGAGAAATGGGTAGGAGCTTTTAAACATGTTAAACACGTTTTTAGATGCTTAAGGTGGTGAGTTGACCTTGGCTGGATGCCAGGTGCCTACCAAGCTGCTCTACCCCTCCGCTCTGTAGGACAGGGTGGGGAGAAAATAAGATGGAAAAAACCCACATGGCTTGAGATAAAGGCAGTTTAACAGAGCAAAAGCAAAGACTGTGTGCCAAAGCAAAGGAAAACAAAAGGTTTATTCTCTACTTCCCACCAGCAGGTGATGTCCAGCCACTTCCTGGGAAGCAGGGCTTCAGTACACATAGTTGTTCTGGAAGACAAAGGTCGTAATAATGAATACTACCCCCTCTCCTCCTTTCTCTTACCTTTTATTACTGAGCAAAAATCATACGGTATGGAATATCTCTTTGGTCAGTTTGGTTCAGTTGACCTGGCTATGTCCCCTTCCAAGATTTTGCCCACCCCGAGCTACTGGTGAGGAGGGAATGTTGGAGAGACAGCTTGGTTCTGCACGAGCACTGCTCAGCAGTAGCCGAAACACTAGGGTGTTATCAACACCATTCTAGCTACTGACACAAAGCACAGCACTATGGGGGCTGCTGTGGATAAAATTAACTCCATCTAAGCCAGACCCAATACAATTTATTTCGATATAATTTAAGTAATATTTGATGAAAAGTTGTATTTTTATAACTAGAAATTATCTGAGAGCATGGAAAAGTTCCTGTAGAACACTGAAATTCCTGTAGATTTCAGCAATTGATTTCTCCTCTTTTTCCCCCCAACACAGCACACTGCTGTATTGATGTTTAGGTCACAGCAATATGTTAGGTTGTTGAGTTGGGAACATAGCACTCCTTGAGGCTCTAGTATTATGGTAAAGAAACATAAAACAGATGCAAAATCAAAGCACAGCAAAATATGTATTTCTGCCTTTTCCTTATCTAAGCTGGATTCCTAGACTGCCTTCATACGTGGAATAAAGCTGTAAAACCAAAGAGTGCTATTAAACATCTGACCTTTGTAACCTGGCACCAGTCTCACAGCTCAGTACAAAGGCTCACCTTCCTCTCCCACACCCTCCTCCGCACTATTGAGATCAGCATCCCTCAACTCTGATCGTGACTGCTATAAACCTCAGCTCTGTCAACTTCTAACCAGTCCCATAATTTATCACCTACCAGGTACCTGACAGAAGAGCTACTTGCAGTGGTGCCTTCCTTTCTAATACTGAAGCCTTATATTTGTGGTACTGTGAGTAATGCTCAGGTCCCTCATTAAATCCATTCAGGATTTACAAATTAATGAATATTTTCCTGATGAATATGTGTCAAAAATAAGAGAAAACGTACAGCTGCCTTAAAGTATAGATGTGTTTGCAAAAGTTTCTGCACCTCTACTTGATATCTACTTGCTTTTTGCAAAATGGTTACAATTACAACTTACTGATGATTCTTTTGGCTCAGCTCTGGAAAGATAATATTGTTCCCTTTTGAATGTCAAGAAAAAACAATAACTTTACACTGTGAGCGTGATAATAATAATTTTAAAAAATTTATAAATCCCAAAAGACTGTCTGTATAAAATTGCATGGTCTCTTACACAGTAAAAGTTCTTAGGTTGGGCTTATCCAAAACAGTCTATGGTACAAAAAAATATTTTATTACTCTAATGAATAAAAAGGTCAAAATTATCTCTCCCATAGAAATATTTGAAAAATGCCTGTGTTACATTCATGGTAATGTGGATAATGCTAAAAACTAATAAAGCTCAAGAAAGAAATCTCTTATGATAAGTGACTGCCAGAATGACTTAACTTGTGTATTATTTTGTAATACAATATAGAAGGACCTTATACAAACCTTGTCATTTATAAGACGACTCACAATAGTTCAGTTGCTTTCAGTAAGAGTTTCAGCATTGTCTATTTCACTGCATACACTCCCATTTATTAAAAATTTGTTCCATTACTGCTTTTGCAGTTTTGCTTTTGATATTTGTAACCAAATCAAATTCTATGAAACATGAGCAAAATACGTAATGGTGGAACTTTTTTTCTGAAAAATAATCATATTCAGAAAAATTGTTCCATCATTCTCTAGTATGCTTCCCACTTTTCGTCTAACACTACTGGAATTCTAAGGTGATCATTCCTCCTTTTTCCCTTGTTTTACCTTCAATGCCACCTCATATTGTATTTCTGCATGACAGAAATAAAATAATTGCAGTTACCAGAGACAAAAGTGTTGTCCCTCGAACAAATTCATTCAAGGTATGAATTTAGTCTATTGATCACCACTAGAAAGAGACATTAACTATAATAACTTTATTTAAGGAAGCACAGCTATATCTGGAAGGACTTAGTAAAATATATTGGCACTGTGATTAGGACATCTCAGATTTAATATGCTTCATTACTCTTATCACTTATGTATGTCAGCTACAGTTCTTTCACCTTCGTTCACAGATTTCTCCTCCTTCGGCTAGATATTCCCATCATGTGAATCCTTTGCCCTTTTCTTTTTCAAATTATCTCTGTAATCAATCCAAAGAATGGGTTTTTATTTTTCCCACTACAAAGTGGGAAGGCATTTGTTGCAAACCCTGAGAATGTGACCCTGGAGCAACAGCAGAGCTCTCCCAATTGAGACCTCGCTGTGAGCAAATTTACTGAGTCAGGTCTCTGCACCAGCCCTGAACAAACGTTGGTCAAAACCAATGGGTTCCCTTCCATGTGCTTCAGTGACCTTCGGCTCAGGTTTGTAGGTCAGAAGGAATGCAGCAGAGACAGAGTTCCTCAGCTAGGACACAGAGTTTACCAACATGGAGCTAGCATCCCCATTCCAACTCTGAGTCCCTCTCTGAGCATGGACCAGCCGCTCGGAGCACACAACAGATGGGCAGAACACCGCGTAACCCAGCGGCCATGTCACCTGAGGTCCTGGGA
>NW_009626034.1:12249-17172 GCF_000690535.1 Cariama cristata | reverse complement strand
TGCTGGCGTGCAGCTTCCCTGGGGCAGTGTCAGAACTCTGCTGCCCGTAACTCCCACGGGTATCCCCGTGTGCCTGCCCTGTGCGCCGTGCGCTCCCGCACAGGGGTCCTGGTTTCCTCATCTGCGCTAGAAGCAGCGATTATCGACTGCAGCAGAACTGCATTAAGACTGAGGAACTTTCATGCTCTGATAGTGGAAGCCCAAAAGATGGTTAAGGCAATATATGCACAGTGATACAGTAGCATTTTTGCAAAATAAGGAAATGAGAGAGCTAGATAAAACTCAATATTTAAACTCAATGAATTTAAGTATAGATGATTTGAAGAGCAGCTCTGAACTTTTTTTTTCTTTTTTACCAGAACATTTGGTTATATTTTTCAGAGCAAGTTTATCCTACTTGTAAAAGAGAAGAGAAGAAATAAGAAAAACAGAAAAATTCCAAAAGGCCATTGACCAGTCCCAGAAACACTACAAAAATTAAGAAGCAAGCCGTACATCCAAATAGAAAAAAGGCCAACTTAATGAAAATATCTGTAACTATGGGGATAATATACTTTGAAGCAACCTGCCTATAACAAAGTCTCACTTACTGGATTACTTCAAGTATCTAATAACTTGTAGTACTGCAAAAGCTCAGACTAAACTATAGTTATTTTCCCTGTCAAAAACTATTCAGCTGTGCAATGTCAAGCCACCAGAAGTGTTCTTTATTGCATCCGTATGAGAAAACCTAACCACATTTCATTTTTGTAGAGTAACAGTTTTCTTTTTGTTAGCATGCTATGAATATATTCAGAGATCAAAAAGCTGTTACTTAAAACAAAATGTTAGAATGGTTCAAATTAAAAATAAATTATATTTATTTGTTTAACTGGGAAGACAATGAGTAATTTAGCTGTGCAATTGTAAATAATACAGATTAATGACATAACAAATGAATTTATGAAATATAGGTGCATTTGTAAAGATTCATTTTTAATATGTCCATTAATAACAATCTTCCAGCTTTCAAGATGTCCCAAAGCCACTCAAATATTATGATAAATTGATCACAGAATAGTATCCTCTGCAAATTTTGTGGCTTAAATGTGAGAGGATACGGTCAGGTCACCTTAGGAAAATAAATGCTTCATTTGACTTTCAGAATGCATAAGAAAAGTTTGCATGTGCAGAACATGAAACATGAAGTTCTCCTTTTTGATGTTATACCTGGTTTTTAGCCTTCTGTGTAGTAACTTATAAAGATGCCTTTGAAAGTGTCTCTTGCCTCCTATTGTACCTGGTAGTTCAGTTCAAAATTAAAATATTGTATTAATGTGACTAATAAAATTAGAAAAACTATGTAATTTAAGATTTTTCTTGAGAGAACTTGATTGAAGGCAGATGAAGCCTTCTGAAACATATGACCTGTTTTTTAACAACCTGTTGAAGTTATCCAGTCCTCTCACCTGCTACTTTGGTACAAAAGTTCTCTGTTCAATTAAGAACAGAGTCTATATATGCTCTGATATATTAGAAGGCATTAGCTTGCACTTGTGCATTCATAATGCAACCCTGATAAAACTGTGAGCTGAATTGTGGAAAAAATGTATTCAATTCTGATCCTGACTGCTTTTTTTGCTCTCATATATTTTGTCCACAATTAATGGACAAATGTGTGCACGGTCTTTGCAGATTTATTTTGGTATTGCGATGGAGAACTCTGGACCTTTATCTACAGAATAAAAAGTAGGAGAGGATTGCCACTTTGTTTATGTATGTAAGCCTAAAATATTTTCTAAGAAAACCATGCCTGTACTGACATCCAGACAAAGCATTTGTTTTAATGCCTTTCATATAAATATTAAACACTTTCATTCTTTAATGTCAGCCATTGCTTAGACTATCTGTCTTTTCTACAAAAATTCCACATGCAGTGGATTACATTTAGCCAATCGTAATTAGCACTTTTGTTGTACACAATGTCTTGCACAACAAAAACTCATGGAGAGTGAGGTCTACGGAGAAAAAAGGAACAGAAAACGCTTTTGGAGACTGCAGGAAGAGGAGTGGAAGGACTGTAGAAATAAAGAAGGCTAGATATAGTTGCTACTGAAAGGTAAAACAGAACAGGGAATGTGTGCTGCCACATAGAAACCACAGGAAGCAAGTATCAAGAAAAAGGTAACAGAAGCATTTACAAGAAACATATGGCTTGCAGGGAAGGCAGCATACAGAAGGAATGCAAAAAACTGATGAATAAGCTGTAACAGCTGATATCACAGAAGTACACGGAAACTGCCAAAAGAGAAGATGGTACCATTGGTATTTCTTGGGATAGACATGCAACAAAAGACTATCAATACCGGGATTTTAGGCAGAAAATCTAGCAAACCTTTTACTGCATTCATATGTAATGAAGTTGACAAATAGAATTATGTAGGCATTCATTAGTCAGTAGCTATTAATTAGGTTCTGTCACACTTGTGAAAAAGCAGATACTCCACAGGTATCTGGACCTGCCACAGACCTGCTTCTGCATTGATGCTAGACACTCCCTGCACAGTTCTCAAGAACTACTTCTTAAAAGTCTACTCTAACCAAATTCTGTAGAGAAACTCACATCAATTTTAATGTAGGGATTTTTTTTTTCCAATTAGGATATAAAAAATGTCTCTTTCCAGTCCATCTTCTGGAATACATTTAATTTTAAAATGTGGTTTTGGAATACTATTTTAAACACATGGGCAGCCTATTAGCTTTTTTATCTTGCTGGGTTATTACCACAGAATTAGCAATAGCAGAACCATCTATTGCATACTTAGTATGCAGTACAGACTTCTGCTGAACACTAAGGGAATATAATTCAGCAAGGAAGGAAAAATATTCCTCTTTTCTTTTTCCACAGGGTTGTTTTCATTTCCTCCTGCCTTCTACTGGAAGACAACAGACCTTCCCAAGAGAGGCCAGCTTCAGAGTCTGAAAGCCAAATGACCTAGAACAGAGAGACCTGTGGCGTTATTCTTCTTTTTTGTATCTATTCAACATCTCCTGCATGTAAAAGCTATATACAGAAATTAAGGAGAAACATTTGTTAATTATTCCACTTAATCACACGCAGAAGCTACACTCTGAGGTCACATTTATTTTCTTGTACATGAAGACTTGTGCAAATGAACCAATATTAATGCAGGTAGACAGGAAAGAAAGGCAACCAGCAGGTCAAAAGTGCAGTAGACTTGCCATGCCTGTCTGCATAGCTTGTACTCAGCACAGAAGACAAGGAACTGTGCATCACTGGCAAGAAACGATAGGAAGCAGCCAGCCCTCGAGTATGATTATAAAATAGCCTGTCTAAATGTTATAACTAAACTTTCAAGTGTTTGAAGTAAATGTTTAGAATACTTCTGTTTTTCCTCCTTGATATTTTGAAATACTAGAGTGCTATGCAACTTTATTTTACTTCTACATCCTTATCTCATGAAAGGTCACATTAGCAGTATAGGATTACTTGAATAGTACAGTAAATTAAATTATCACAAGTTATTTTTATGTATGTCATTATTATAATTTCAGAAAGCAGATGTTAAAATCCAAAAACTAACAAAGGCAACGCCATGGTCACGGACAAAAATCAAAATGCTCCATGAGAACAAGGATTTAAGCTACAGTGCTCTGGGATCACAATTCCCTTAACATTTGCTTCATAGAAGATAAATCTTGCACAGCTTCTGCCTTCAGAGCTTGCCAAGGAGAATGGCATTTATCCCATGTAAATTTCACTATTTAAAAATTAGCTTTTAGCTAAAGTCACTGTCCTAATTAACGAAGAGCTGCTTACCCCCAAAGGCTTCTTTTCATCTCAAGCTAGGAGCTGTAAGTCACTAGTTCCAGAAGCAATGTCATCTGCCTCTTTCCTCCAGTGAGTACCAAAGCAGGACACATAGCTGTCTAGCTCAGGCTACCTATCTAACTTTTGGACATCCAAAGTGAGATGAGACAAATCTGCTTATTTAAATACATAAACGCAGTTAAATGACAGGAACTGCCTCTCTGTCTTATTTTATATTAGGCCTTATGTAAGCAGACATTAAAGGATGTAACAGGGCATGTGACTTCACTGTGGCTACTCACCCTTACAGCAGATAATGGATTAGTACTATTTTTAAGGGCTAGGACTTTGTTATGATCTGGGAAAAGGACTATGGCTACAGTTTTGAAAAGCAGCTAAATGATTTTGAAATCTGGCCAGAACAAGGCAATTTGATTTCTAACTTCTAGTAAGATTGCTTGTTGTTTCTCACAGAAGAAACCATCATCCAGAGTGAAAACATTCAAAGCTTGTCTATGTACAGCTACAAGGAAGAGTCATATAATTTAGAAACAGTCTGACACATAAAATCATCTCCCCTGTGGTTATAGTTTTTCAAACTGATATGAGCAAAAGTTATGTAGCAAAAGGCTAAAGGTATTTCCTCTCCAAACAGTACAAGATATATTTCAATTCTAGAAGTCTTTGACCTTCCTTAAACTAAGTATGACTTCTGCTAATTATCAGAACTTTTTTCCTGTAGTTTAAAGTTTATCCATTTCTCAAGCCTCATTTTTTTGGGGGAAAAGATAGTTAGACTTTAAGTAGATAGATTAGAGTCATTTTTTGACAAGCCAAGGCAGATGATTATGGTCACATTTCCAGAAACCAGTATTTTCCATTTTATATTCAAAGCCATGAATAATTTACCCAACACACTTTGATATTTCTTCAGACTATTAATTGCTAGCTGACCAATCTAAATTTCTCTGTATGTAGGGGTTTTTTTAAAGCATTTTCAAAACAACTTATTACAAAATTTAGCCTCAGAGTTATTTGGGATCTCTTCTTTCTGGGTTTGTTCTACAGAAGTGGTTTCAGCAGGGAAGAAGCATGCATTTGAAAATCCAGCG
>NW_009626034.1:0-12218 GCF_000690535.1 Cariama cristata | reverse complement strand
GTGTGTATCATGAAGAAAAAAGGTCTGGATGGAAGACTTAATGGAACTGAAGAACAGCAATGACCCTTAGAGCAACCGAACTAGGAAATTAACAGTGCACCATAAAAACTTAGTGAATTGTTAACATTCACTAAACTTTCAGTCTTCTTGGTGTTTTTAGTGAACAATTAACAGTCATCCAATTAGTCACAAACTGCATTTATAAGATATCATAAAAATCCAAACAAATCCAATATAGTAATTGCTCGTACTTATGAAAATATTTCTGAATCATCTAAGCTATGTTGGACTGATAAGCAGTCAAGAAACCTGTTTACAGAGGTTTTTGGCAAAGAAATTTAATATTAAACTTACTACTGTTTTTTAGCATCTATCAAATGGACTGAAAGAGAAGAATGCTGCTGAGTAAAATATTAGTATTCATTTTGCCTCAAGAGTTATGCTAAACCATATCTCATGGGTCATTAAACCAGTTTGTAGGTCTCTGCAATCAAGGGTTAGTTGGCCCACAAACACAGGAAGCTGCACTGTGTAGGGCTGGGAAGTTATGAGGGTAAGCAATCCATAAGCACCTGTTCCCTACAGCACATTACAAGGAACAGGAATGTTGGCAAGGTGACAAAACTAAATATACAGTTTGACTATTCCTGAAGTATTACATATCCAAACTAGGTGTATTTTTTTTATTCTTTAAATTATAACATAATTAAATCTGTCGGAAAATTCTATAGCACTGGTTACTCTCCCACAACCATGTATGGCTGTGTTATTCAAAACGAAGTGTTTTACAAAGACAATAATGTGCATCTTTATAATATAGTCCATGAGATATATATATGGACATATATTTATATATTCTAAATATATATTGCACATAAACTTGTCCATAATTATTGAAAAAGTTTACCAATTTCTTTGTCACAAATATTTGGATGTTTGCTTTTAACCTGCTCTGGTAGCAGTTGCTTATCACTTAAAAACTCTTTTGGCAACAGAACCCTGACTCGTCTGAAATCCTCTTCCTACTAGGAGAAGCACAACCACCTCTTCTATCCAGGCAAAGCTGAAATTCCAAAATGTGACAGGGAATCTCTGGAGAGTCAACTCTTCAGGAGTGACTCACCTCTTCCGCGAAAGAGAAGGAGGATGAGGACTTCTGTGGAAGATGCCACAGGGGAGCCAAAAGAGGCTCCTAGCTTGCATACCCAGTGCAGGGCACTGGAGTCCTAAGCTACATGTGCAGGCCTGTGCCACATCGCTCATGTTATTGCATGGGGAGGAGGGGTGGGGGGACAGATTTGTCTTTGGAAATGGTACTGCATCTGGTGTTTGTGCTACCACTGGCCATTGACCTGGTTGGCTGTGCTTGCCCATTACCAGCCCCAGGCTGGAGCAACATCACCTTGGCACTCACATCAGCTAATGTACCAGAGGTCTTAAAGCACAACTTACTCTCTAAAGAGCAATACCCAAACTCATCTGATCTAGATACAAGGAAGGCATAGGTAGATGAAAAAATGTCTCTCCCAGCAGTAGTAACATAACACAGTCAAAGCCTGCTGTGGTTTCCTGCATGTTCATCAGCTGCGGGTAGCAAGGGATAATGCACTTCCCAAACAGTAGATCTCTTCAAAAACCTTTCTGGCTAACATTCTAACTCCAAAGTGATGATCAGCAGATTACTGTGAGTGTGGGGTTTTGGCCTCAGATACCGTCTTCTCAATGCACATTGTGTAAGTTTTGGACAGATTTCCAGAAAATTCTTCTTTCCTGTACTGAAAAGTTTCTTTGCATGTCTTGCACCAGTCTCTTCTTGGAAGCTTATGTACCAGGCTGAGAGGAAGACAGAATTTTCCTGTATTCGGCAGGGGACCACCTGGCAATGCATGCATGACATTGCATCTCCTGTATGTGTTTCACGGCGAGGGATGCTCTTAGTTCCCATGCCCCAGTACACCTTAAAAATAATATCCTGCTGATATTATTCTGATGAGCAGATATCATGTTATCCTGCCAATGATGGGACAAAAGTCCCAGACTTATTTTGGACTCCATGCAGAGAAGTGGCTGAAGTTCAAACCAGAAGGGTAAACCTTAGGTAAGCCACCCCAAAACAACCCCATGGTAGAACACAGTGGGCATCCCATAGTTTGCCAGGAGGGCAAGTAGAGTCCAGAATATGTCTGACATGTCTCTATCAAATTTGTACTAGTAAGCAATCCAGAAAAGTAAAAGTTAATGTTACTGACCACTGAACCATGGTCTGGTAGAAAACAAGTTCATTGCTAGATCCCATGTTTATAAGATGAAAATGAAGTCTGATACACACCCCCTTGATTGAAACTTGATGCAAAGGTGTTTCTTCTAAACAGGTCTCAGATTTTTCTGAATTACATTAATAACATTCCTCCACAAAAATTTTCATATAAGGAAAGCAACAAAAGTTAAATAGTTTTTAGTGAGCTGCTGGAGGCCATTGACAAAGGCACACACAGCCAGAAGCACAGAGCAAGCACAAAGCCTGCACATAAAGGGAGGTGGAATGGCTCAGCTGGTCTAAATCAGTCAAATTCTGACTTTATAGAACGATTTCAATTTACAACAGCTGATGACACAGCTCTAATATCAAGAAGAAAAAAAAAAGGGAGAGAGGAAATGCCACCTTCAGAAACTAAGATAAGGAATCAGCAAATTTTACTCCTACAAGTAATGCTTACAACCACATTGAGCTTTTGGACTTTGATGGGTTTACTCACTAATCTTTAAATGAGCAGACCAGGGCTAGTACACTTTAGATTAATAATTTCCATGATGTTTCCTAGGGTCAGTCTGCAATGCCATAAAGTTAAATTTTCCCAAAGCTACATAAATGAATGAACTCAGAAAATAAAATCGGTTCTCTGACTAATGTAAATAAGAGAGGTAAAACCACAGATCACATACGGGGACAGAAGTGCAAGGAAACAATTAAAGATTTAAGAAACACTTTAAGTATGCAAAAAACTAATTCTTCCAGGGACTGTCTTCCAAGGACAACTCAATGAAGCAAGGTCTATTTTCAAAATAAATGTTAGTTCCTTGACCTGGAGCACAGAAAAACATTAAAGAAAGAGACAGCTATTAGATTACCACAAATTTTCAGGATTATTGAACTTTTCTGTCACGTAAATCATTTAAATTAATTATTAGTTGTGAAAAGGAAATAATTTTTAAACAGCAATGCCTTAGGATTCCAATTTTTGACCTTCACTTGGCAATGCACTTTTCTATGTTTTCTTCAAGAAAAGCAGTTTAAACAAGAGCCTTATCTTTTAGCAGTTCATCTGAATTGTGAACAAAAATTAATTCACATGAGCAAGACAAAAGAAATCTTACTTGGAAATGTCATTCGGAAAAAATCTGTTTTTTCCTTTTGTGAATCTGGGGCTTCCCTGCTCTGCCAGAAAGGCATACCTTCTGAGCAAGCACTGTAGCATCCTGAATAGAAGTCTTCCTTACACAGTTTTCTCAGTCCTTGTTCTTGAACCTGTGCCATCTTGTAGAATTATCTAAATGATTTTTGACAGAGAGAATGAAATCCAGATTTCCACTTTCTCTGAGTTTTCTGACATTGAGCATCGCTATAGCAGTCACGTTCATGAAACAACAAATGTTTAATTAAAATAAAACAGCCTCAATGAGAGAGATATATTCCTTCCAGTTGTTTTCTGTCTGCCCCTTCCTCTGCAGTTACATGCATTGACAGAATGATCATCAAGCTTATTGCATTTGCTTGGAAGATGGCAAAGGCTCAAAATTCAGCAAGGAGTAAAAGGAAATTAATTTGATTATCTCACATTCGCATGAGTGTCCAAATCACTGATTTATTGAATTAAAGATGGGCAGTGAGTCCCACCAGGGCCACTACATAGGAAACAGGTAAACACGAAAGGCTATCCAATAGTTATCTCCCAGCAAAGCAAGGCATTTCCCTCACCCCATATTAAGCATCTCTTTTCATGAGAGTTTTCTCCTGTCTAGAATAGTCAGTTTTCTACTCCAAGTTTACTCCAGGTCCCACAGTTCCACTACTTCAGATGCTAAATCTATCCATAAAGGATTTTCAGATTTTCTATTTTCCTATAGACTATAGTGTAGAGTTACCTGGAGAAGAGACCACACATCTCTTAGAAAACTTGGGTCCATGCTTTTACTAAACAGCAGATGGTCAAAAAGTTACACCTTCAAAGAAAGCAAAGACAGATCCACCATTGCTAGACAAACCAGTCTTGAGGATAATTAGTTCAGGCATCACATTATGTTTTTTCAGCTACTTTTCTACTAAACCCCAAACTGGTTACTGTTGATCAAGCAAGACATGGTGTTATGCCACATAAACATACTGACTTGTTTGGTGATAGTTTCTGAATTATCTGAACTATTTCAATCTAGCCATAACCTTCTTGATATAATGAAATAGCAGAGACCGTGCTGTTTGAGACTCTTTTTATCAAATTCATCATCTTTTGAGCAAATCCCTAAAGCAAAAGTTTGATCCCATCACTGGTAATACTGCACTACCTGGCTGAAAAATTGCATTTGGCTCTTGCATTATAAGAAATCATCTTCTATCAGCATAATCAACAATCCATCCTAACATAAGATCACTGTAAAAATCAAATATGAAATCATTCCTCAGGACATAACTGTTCCAGAGAAACGCTGAAGATCTAAATTCCCCACTTACTGAAGTCAGAGGGTTCGATTTTTAAGCCGTACAGTTCTACTTACTTAGAAATGAGCCTTAAAAATATGAAGATACTGCATAGCTTTATAGAATGGCATGGACAAATTTTTAAGTTAAAGAAGACTATGCTGATTATCAAGTCTGATCTCCTGCAGGTTTTTTAGGAAGAAAGGTTTTTTTAATAAAGGCATACTTCAAGCAATTTCAAGAAAATTCAATTTTTTGTTTCACACAGTGATATTAATATCCAAGAATAAAGCTAAGAAAATTCATAGTTATAGTTTACATAATTACAGCTTGTGGTTCACAGAAGACCAGAATGATGGCTCTCATGTAAGTTTTCCATATTTTTCCTAATTAAAATGGGTCTAGCTTTCTCATAACTGTATGCTGGTGGTCTGGTTATGTGACCACAGGCTCATTTTATTCTCTTACCTCATTGCTGTGAGTGCCAAGTAAAACTTGTTTGTAGGTCTTCTGGAATGCATATTACACTTACTGCTGGACTGCATAGTTTTTTAGTAATTAACTAGATCTCACAAAGCTCACTAAACCTGGCTTTGCAGCCAGGGGGAAAGTAAGTGGATGGCATGTAGCAGAAAATTAGAATGGCATGCAGCAGCCCAAGGAAAACTACGTAAAGAGGGAATGGGGGTAGGGCAAATGTTAGATATGGAGAGAATATCAGATCAACTAGGAGAAGGAGTGATCCCAGAAAGCACAGAGCTGGCTGAAGATGATGGATAAGCAAGAGAAGTTCGTTCCTCTTGCTTTGAATTATGTGTAAGCAGGAGATCAGACAGACCCAAACCACCTCCTAGATCATCTCTCTAGGTGTGTAAAAGATGCAATTTCAAAAGAAGGAGTAGTGAGAGATTTGTGAAAAGGACAGAGAAAAGTTGAAGTCTAAAGATGACTAGTTGTGACAGAAAGGAACAAGTTTGTTTCAGCTTGCTGTATGCAAGGTCCCAAATGCAATATTATATACAGAAAATTAAAATTTATTATTGCCAATGTAACAGGAGGTAGTTCCCTCCCCGTTTGGGGAGGTCTTTTCTACCCTCTCTTTTTTTAAAGCAACAGAAGGTTTGAAAACATGCGAAGTTGCAAAAAGGAAAGACTTAAGTAAAAAGTCAAAGATCATTACTATAATAATGCCTATTAAGAATATAAACTGTAATGTTAAATAAACATTGTGAACATAAAATGCAAAAACACTTTCAGTAAAAAATTTAAATAGTTAATTCAACACAGAAGTAATTTTTTTTTCCACAGGTGCATTCTTGTTTTTTGCTTTTTACCTTTTTTTTTAAAGAAGTGATCTATGAAGACTCAAAAGAGCAACTATAAAATATAAAATGACTGCATGAAGGTGAAAACGTTAAATTTCTATGATTTAATAGGTATTTGTAGACAGAACAGTTGAATTTTTCTGGAGTTTCTAGCAACAGATTCAGATACTGCAAAAAGCTCTTTTAGGAGCTCATCAGCAAGAAATTTTTAGATTCAGTGGGTGAGATTCTGGTCAGCTTATTTCTGACATCCAAATCCAAGACACAGGGGAGCTGCTCTCCAAGGTTCTCTTTGCAGCTGAAAAGCGATCTTTTCAAAAATAGCAACGTGATAGATATTCCTTCTCCTGCACTGTGACCAGTGACAGAATTTTTTGCAGCCAGGCTGCACAATGTCATCTAGTTAAGAAAATCCATCACCTTTTCATTTTTTTCAGTTACTTCTATTCAATGCCATTGTCAATTCCAAGTGATTTTGGAGTTTTCACTTAAAGCAGAGAACCCTGACATAGAGAAATAATAGTTCAATTCTGTAAATTCAAGCCAGGGAAATAAAGTAAATAACATAGGACAAGAGCAACTTTTAAGCCTCTGTGTTTTAGACCGTAGTTGTTGCAGAGTTGAGCAGAAAGTCCATACTGGTTTGACAACAGGATTAAAAATCACTACGAAATTCTGTGATACCGAGAAGAGATTGCAGAAAGATACTTGATTTTTGAAAAGTTAGTTTGTGTCTTGTTAAATGTCGCCTCACATTTAGAACTCTAAAACTGGCAAGAAGTTTTCACAAAGCAGGAGTAAAGCACAGCAGCACAGCTTGCGGTACTTTATGGGTCTGATGGGCTGCTGGTTGTTTCCTGGAGTTGCAGTTCTGGGTGCTCAGCTTCCCCCATAGCCAGATCTATTTTTGTGCCTTGAATAGAGAGTCCTCCAAATCAAAACCCTATTTCAGCCCTCTGTGTCCTGATCTCCTTCACTGCTTTGCATTGTCACCACTCAAGAAATGACTTCTTGCTTTTGAGCTTAATTGGGCTTTCATAGAGTGCTTTGACTCTATGCTGACACTCCAGGCTCAGTTACCTCAGGGACATATTAAAACCCCCCAAAAGGTACAAATCTTAAACTCTTTAATTGCTAAACAAAACCACTCTCAGAGGAATTTTGAAGACGTTCACAGCCTTTGCAATTTGGGAAGGACAGACCGCCCATCAGCTTCTCTCAAGCCTGCATCTCCCTCTGGCTTGGACACATGGGGGCCAGCTGGCTGTCCTTGACAGCAGGAGTTAGTTTTGCATCCACTTTCTATAATATTGGGTTAGATATTTGTCTGAAGGACATCTTGGCATCTGCAAATAAACATCACATTCAGGAAAGCCTGTGTGTACACAGTCTCAGTCGTTTATAGAAGAGCAGGATGCTTCTGAACAAAATGCTAAATTTAGACTGAAATTTCTCATTTACCAAAAACATCTATTGAAATTAAACTTCTTTCTTTTTTTCCCAGTCATTTTTAAATCTTTCCTTTTGAGATTACCAGACCTATATAATTTTTCTCCTTAAGCATAATAGCACAACTTTTCATCCATAACCAAAGAGAAGGTAAGCAGCAAATATATATTTATTCAAATTATTTTCTTTTCAGCCAAAATGTGTCTTCTGTTAAGTACTTTCAACTTTTCTATTGAATACTAGGGTGTTCAGTGTTCTTTGAACTAACTTTGGTGTAATTTTCAGAACAATTAACTGCTTGCTTATTAAACAGGTCATTCTAATGCCAGACTATAAAAATTAAGAAATAAGTCATTAAATGTACTAGTAGATGCATAGCTAACAAAGCAAAAAAGCTACCTTCTTTGAAGTGAGCTTGGGTTTTTCTTTTCTCTACTGCACTGAAAATTTGTATTTTCTCACAAAAACTTTCCAGTTGAAATAGTGCTGTAACTGGATATTATTATATTATGTGGTTGTATTATTATAACAGGATATATTAGGGAATGTAAGCATAAATGAGGACAGATTTTGTGAGGAGAAACAGATGTTGGAGCGATAGGGAGATGATGGGACTGGCTAGGTGGAAAGAACCTCTATATTATTTACAGAGAGAGCATTCTTTGGAATTGGACTGTTCTGTCAGGAACGTTCATGTTTCGATTTCATTGACTTTAAAATCATGCAAAATGTAAATATATGGCGTGCCGTTGAAAATGTTGCAGTCTTAGCCTCTATTATTAGGATGTAGCCCCACAGAAAGAAATTTTACATTTCTGTATGTCAGTAATGAGTTGAAGCACATATACGTCTTGAAAAGAAGAAGAAGAGAGAGCTATGTGGTATGCAGCATGGAAAACATCAGCCCTCAAGCTGTAATCGGGAAAGAAATGTGTGCAACTACTATGGCCAGGTTGTGCTAGCACTACTGTACGATCTTCTCTTTATCTGCTTGTCAGACACAGCACGTCTTAATTCCCAACACAAAGTTCCTTCTTTGGGGTCCCTACACAAGTATATAAAGCAGAATAAAATAAAAGTGTTTGTTGGACCTGGAAACAGAAGGTACCAATGCTGAGAGAGTTCTGAGAGCAGATTTTTTTTCACCCCATTGCAGGTGTCACTGGAGATCTATGTATGCATCATAAAGCAAGATTCTATCAATTCTGACTCCAAGAAAAGAAGCCATACTAGAACTTACAAATATTCCTCTGTTACATGGCTTCATTTTAAAGACAATTTGTTCTAAATATGTATAATAAGATCTCTCAGCAGCTGATGTGACATTTCACTTCTGAACAGTCAAGCCATCTGTATATTAATGCCCCAGGCAGCAGCTGTAATTTCATTCGGCAAAAAATAATTTGTGTTTGCTGCCACTGATAGCTGAGAATAATTCTAAAGAAGGTAAATGGACAAGTTGTCCTTTAATGAATGTATTAGTGTGATGAAGAAGGTAGAATTAAGCTGACAGATGACGCAAAAAATATACTGATTCTTTTTGGCTGGGGCAAAACCTCTGCTACCCTGTCTATTCTTAGTTTAAAAGTTCTGAATGTTGTAATGCATAGTGACACTGCATCTTCTGTAACAACATTCCTTGGAGTAAAACTTTGTGGGTTTGGTGGCAAGTGAACAGTGCCCACCTCTGCTTACAAGGTGCAGATATATAGGCATTGGCATTGTGTTATGCCAGAGCAGTGTGGAGGGAAGGGCAGCAGGTTTTTCCCTACAGCTACACTGTGTTATTGGCTGGTGTGGTCATAGCTTGTTCAAATCCCCATGCCTTTGATCTCAGAGGAGGGGAGCCAGGACTGCGCTGCACCTGGCTTTGTGGACTGCTGGGCCAACAAAGAAGAACTCCTCTGTCTTTGCCTTTCCATCTGAATTTCTTGCACAGAAATTTTAGAAATAATAATTTCTTCCAGGTTTTGTTCCTTTCCTCATCCTAATCAGCCACCATAATGGAGATCTGCTGTTGTGTTCTCAGAGATGATGAACATAAATTTCACCTCACTCAAAAAACCACTCACTTTCACCTTAACACCTCTAGAGTCTAGATAACTTGTGATTAAAAATAATTCCATTTATTAAATCTAAGATATAAAAATGTATAAAAAAAATTCTTGAACACAACTATCTTAGTGCTAGTAACATTTAATGGTATTATTAATCATAATACAAGATTTCACAAAGTTTTCTTCTTCTGGTGTATGAGCATGATTCCAGTCCTTGAAAAAATCTGCACTGTTTGTAGGTGGGGATGCCAGACTTTTAGGAAAGCCATTGCATGCATGGGAGTTTGCTTCCTGCTTTCATGTCTGTAATAGGAATTTAACTCTTGAGGCAGAAAGGCTCACTGCAAGGCAGGCATTGCAATGAAGGCTGACATTCCTGAGAAAAAAAGGATTCCCTCTGTCTGGTTTCACCATCTCTAAGTCCTAGCCTGTATGTGCATAAAATAGATGGGCCTGAAATACCCGTGGTCTCTGTCTCTTGCAGTGGGAGAATGAACCTTTAGGCCTTTCATAATCTCATGCGACTCAGAAAAGACGGTCTAATATAAAGTTTAATTGCTAGCAAAGCCCATAGTAAATATTTGTAATGTTGTTCAAAACCCTTCCCAAAGTTCAGTACAACAGATAAAACCGTAGCAACCTCAAGTTTCAAAGCAGGACACAGAAACCCTGTCACTGAGATAAGTTAAATGTTATGTGTACCTAACATAGTGTCACCAGGGTCAAGTTCTGTTTGAGAGAGAGATGGCAAAACTTGCAGCTTACTTCTCCACTACCTGAATCACAACATGCTTTCCCAGTGACTTTGAAGGAAGAAGAGTCCAGATGTCACAACTTGATTCGGTATTATCTTGAGACCTGGCAATGCCATTATCTTCAACATTTCATAGAGAAGCTTCAGACCTTGAAGAAACTACTCAGCATCTCTTAGAGTCAAACACAGACATGTTTTTCAGCAGCTAGATGGAGAAGCAACATGAGTGTTAGGAACATGGCCTTGACGGGTGCATATTTAGCCTCTTCCCAGAAATATCAGAATGGTTCTGAGCTGTTAGAGTAGTGAGTTGTTTTCTTTCCTTTTTATTTTGTCAGACCAGGAGATATCCGTGCTCTTTACTGTCTGGTGATATTTGTAGTAACACCTGGAAGCCCCAGATAACACAGTAGTCTTACACTAGCATAAGACACAGGCCGACGTTGAAAAGGATATTCATATAATAATCAAGGCTTGCAATCCCACATCTGCAGTCTGAAAAATTCTATGTGTGCCTTGCCATGCTGAACTTAAGGAGACGGCTTACCTAAGCAATGTTATGGACATGCATGTGAGCATGACTCACCCCTCTGATAGGTATGTAGGTGGAAAAAAAAATGTCCTGAGTAAATAAGCCAAAAGACTTAACTGTCAAAAGCTGTAGACCAGCCCATCCTCCAGGCCCTCCTTCTCTTTGAAAAACTGTCATCATTAATTACAGTGGAGCACATGGAGCTCTGTTTGAACGGGCATGGTCACTGGCATGGAGGGGGAATGACTGGTACCTGGCAGGGCAAAGCAGGGATGTCGTAACTGCCAGTCATCAGGAATGAATCAGTAAATGGAAAAGAGAAGAGGCAGCATGAAGGCTTTTTATGCTGTGTGTTTTGGACACATGCATGACTCTCTCAGTACATTAGTTAAAGGGATGCTCAGATTGCAATGTTACCTTTATGACCTCAAATTCCTTTTAGGCTGAAAATTCACTGAATGCATTTCATTTAATAAATTCATTCATAAACATTCATTACTTACTGCATTTTCACAAGCCTTTCCAAATGCAAGGAATTTGCTTGAAAATGCTCACAAAAAAAGTTTTAAATCATGTTTGCATAAAAGCATCTTTGTTCATCAAATATGCCCAACAAAACAAAAAAGCATATTGCGTAAGATTTTTTTCCAGGAGAAGATGTTAAATGATTGCAAAACAGTCCATTTATGGAGCCTTAATTTTCCTTGAAGTAAAGAAACCCAATTTAAAGAGGCCCCTGTGTTTATTTGTATACACTGTACAGGAGCAGGAGATTTTTTTTGTTTTGTGTGCTGAGCGGATTCTCATTTCGTGGGTGTTTGTGTGGACACAATGCAGAAAACAAAGTTGTGTTGATTTATTAAATGTTTTCTGGGTACGCAGGTCTCCTTCCCTCTCTTCCTCTCCTTCCTCTGGCCAGGCAAAGGTCAAGAAGAAAACAGGCATGGAGTGGAAGAAGGAACTGTTGCAGTAGCATCTGGATCTCCAAACAAAGGCAGAAACATTATGGTTTGCCTCAAAAGCCCAAAATAAAGTCAAAACCCCCTCAGATATGCCACCTCAGCACCCTCCACGCTAAGGGGGTGTGGAGGAGTGTTGTCTAGCCATGGTTCACTGAGCAGGAAGGGCATTCAGTGGACAAGAAGTTTATTTGCCTCCAAGAGGAAAGCTACTAAAAACAAAAGCACCATTTTGCCATGGAAACCGGGAGACTGTGTCCTGCCCACACCCAGTTTGCCCAGCTACCTACTCATACACATGTACACTCACCTTTGACTTGGAAGATTACTAAAAGCAGGATGAAAAAACAGACGACCAAACAAATCCCAGTTCAGCAAAGCATCAAGTGTTTAACACTCAGATAATTATGCCTTCAAAGTAAAATCATAGAATCATAGAACCATTATGG
>NW_009626033.1:24569-42946 GCF_000690535.1 Cariama cristata | reverse complement strand
CACTCATAGAGCATTATAAACCAGTTGAGACTATGGTAATTTGCCTATAAGGAGAAAGGAGAAAGCCACTACAGAAGAGAGACAAAAGAAGGAGCAGAACAATGTACAGATTGGATGTTGCAACTAAGACCAGGAAGGGCAGTTTTCATATCATGATTAAAACCAAAGACAAAAAGAGAAAGACTTTTTTCTTTTGAGGCCAGAAGGGGCAAGATAGGTTTAAGAAAGTTTAATTTCATTTTCAAATGAGCAAAACCAAGCAAAAAAATAACAGCATTTAATGGCTTCATTTAATAAAAGCTCAAGCTGTAAAATACTGAGAGTTTGGATACGTGCTTGTGACACTGTTAAGAGCACTGCCGTTACCTGCCAAGGCTGCAGGGTACAGCGGGATGTCACAACAAAGCCATTCTGTCTGCCTGCTGCAGCCAAGCACAGTCAGTCCCAACTCCTTCAGCCCTAAGTTATCTTTACCTTCTCCCTCTTCCTCCTCCCCAGCCATCTCTTCTTTCTTAACTGGGTCAGTTAAGGCAGGAGAGAGAGGGGGGTGTCTGAAACATGCCAAAACAGGGCAGACAAGCACCAGAACAGGTGCATGTCCAAGATTTCCTTTTCAACAGCAGTGGACACAAGATCAGCTTAGTAAGATGTTGGTAGACACCTAAAGTTTGCATAAAAACTTCAGGGAGTATAAAATTAAATGGCATTAAATATAAAACTCCACCGACTCACAAAATGCTGCAGACTGGGACACCACTTAGAAATCTCTCTGGATGCCTGCCTTTTTCTTCAAACTCCCTTTCCCAAACATCAGCCCTCAGCATAATGGTTTTTACATTCCTAATCGTGCTGCCACACCAAACCCTGAAGCTTCGCAAACTGCAAACTCGTGCACAAAGTCAAACCAAGCTACACGCCCCCCATCCCTACACATTCATCCACTCCTGTGCCACCCCAAGCCAAGTACCAGTGTGCCAATACAGAGAATCCAATCAGGAAACTGATTGTGTGTAATTTTCAATTTTATTTTTTTTTTTAAACCTGGCTCAAGATGAACCTCAACTGGTGGCCCCAACAGGGAAATGCACCGCTTTGGTGTGTAAAGACATCAATGCAAATGAGAGCACACGGGAACTATTTCTTCCTGGAACAGTTTCTGGGAAGTAAAACCACAGTACATTACTCAATACTGAAATAGTTTTAAAAAATAAGAAAAACAACAAATAAAAAGCATATATCAGTTCCTAAAAGAATCCTAAGATTAGCAAAAATACAAAGCAAGTAATAACTGTAAGCATCTAAAAAAAAAAAAAAGAGGAAGAATTATTTTCAGTTAGTGCAACACAGTAATTGTTCAACAGTTATGCTTCTACATAGTGGTTTTCTTATGCGCAGGGAACAATATAAAAAATTAAAACATATTCCTGATTACCTTGGGCCACTACTAAAAAAAATTATTAAAGCTAATGACACTCACTCCAACCACACAGCACCAATGTAAAACAAGAAATTTTTGACCTTGTAGGCCCCTATTAGTTTGTACAGAAATAATCCTTTAACTTTCTACAACAGTGCTTTCTGAAGAAGCACCTGACTCTCTAAAACACAGCTTTATTTAGAGAACTGTAGCCATTAGGCTTACAAAGTTAGATAGACTATACTGAAGCACCACTGTATAATGAGCAGATAGAAGGGAGAATGGTTTTGTCATGTACATCTGCCTGCCAGGAAGAGATTCCCCTACATCTCCTGCTGTCTCCTGCTATCCTCCAGCTCTGTGCTCAAGTCCTCGACGTGATGGTAGAACTGCTCCTCAGTCATCAGGAGTCACAGCCATTTTGGTAATATGCAGGGCCTGTAATGCTTAGGTTTATTTTCCTCCAGTTTTAAGGCCTCTTTTAATTTTTTTAAACAGACTGCCATTATTATAATTCGAAAGTGATTGCAGTGGTGCCTAAATGTCCAGAAAACGCAGAGTCCAAAGGGAAACCCACAGAAAGTCATAGGTCCAATCCAAGGTCAGTGGCCAGTAGCAAAGTTAGAAAAGGATGCTGCAGAAGATCGCCAAAATGAGGTATTAGTCTGCCTTCTTAGGAGGGAGGAACTCTTATCTAAATCCCTTGTAGGCAGAGAATGTCATCACCACCACAGCTGGCTTAGGAGGGGGGCTTGGATCATCCCCATGAGCTGACAGGGGAAACAAAAAACCTTGAAAACAAATGCTCTCATACTCCTAGCTTAATGTAACAGTGTATTCAACTATGGATAACTCATCCCTCCCCTGTCTCTTACTAGCTATAACCTGGTTACTGCTTTCACTTGAGGTGGCAGATCTTTGTTCTGAGAGACAGAGACTACATCATTCAAACTCTAACTGCGGATTTGTAAGACTACACCGGAGAAAGCAAACAAATTCTACAATTTACTGGGAAAGAATCACAGAAATAGCTCATCTTTCTGCAGCACAATGAACAGTAATAGTTACCTAGCAAGGACACAGAGAGAAACAACTGTAATGACCTCCACAGGTTAAAAAAATATCTCCTTCATCAGCTTTAACTGCAACGCTTTTAAAATTTCTGTGAATGCCCAGGCAATCCTGTCTCAGTATTCCACATACTTGCACTGCATTGCTTTAGGTTCACCTCTCTAATTCTGGACAGTAGCTGAGTGAAATTCGAGCACAGACCTGTTAACTTTCAAAAATACAAAGAATTTGTTTTGTTTTTTCCCCCCACATCCAAGAAGAGGAAGTTTATTTTAAATGCCAAACAAACTCACCCCCAAGACCCCAAATCTTTCACAAAAGTTCCAACCACAGAGAAAGTCGATTTCAAAGTTGTGATTAAGGATTACGATGGCATTCTCCTTCCCATATTTGTGGTAACTCTCTGGGTCAGTGTAGAGCGTGCAATCAGTGCCTGACCACCATTCCAGCAACATCACCATCTCTGGAATAAAGAACAAGAAATATATGAATGTACATTGTATATACAAAGCTACAAATTAGTAACATGTTGAAAAGCATCAGTCACTGCAACAGCATGGAGCAAAGAAAGGCTTGTAATGAAGCTGAAATGCTGAAAATAAATCACACAGTCACGCATCGTGGTACAGCAAGGGGGGCACAGAGGAGAGAAAGGAAATAAGGAGATTGCATGGAAAGAGGGAGCAGACATTGTCCACAGTGGTATTGAGAAAAAGGAGTTTCATTTATTTGAAAACTGCAAATTTAATGCTACAAATTATGTTATCAAAACACATGTAAAATCCACATTTATGGTTTACAATAGTACAACAGAATTATGTGAAGAACAGAACAAGCTCGTATGAGAAACAAACACATCTATTCCTGCCACTTACAGGTCCTCATGCTCCTCTAAAAACTGTACAATTACAGACCAGAAAGCAGTTTGGACAAGACACCTGGAACCAGGTCTGTTACACGTACACCTTACACATCATCCTGGTAAACTCGTCAGAAGTAAGAGTCATACGCCCTGCTACAACTGATGCATTCTACATTTGACAGGGGTGTATCAATCATCCAGAGCAAAGCCAATAGCTCAGACTAGATAAAGAACATCCATCCCCAGACCAAAGACAAGGTGGGTGCCTGGCACTGTCTGCAGAGGTAAGAAGAGTTATTAAAAGTATAACTGCCTGTACATCCCTTAGTTGATGAACTGATGAAGCGAACAGGGGGCGGAGGAGGGGTGGGGTGGGAAAACTGGGAAGTCACTGTTAAATACCTCAAAATCACTCTGGATCGGCACCCAGGTTTGTTCCCAAAACCCAATGGTAAGAAATGGTACAAGGACTGGTAGAACAGTGAGGACTGTTTAAAACACAGCTGTACCTGCAAGCTGGAGCATGGTTTCTCAGCAGTCTCCTAGTGACTATCATATAGCTTTCACCTTCCTATTTGCTTATCCCATTTATCAAGCACAGGCAGGAAGTAGGTTTTGTATTTGTTTTCCTTGTAACTATACACCTGACCACAAGACCTGTGAATCAAACCTTTATTTCGCAAAATCTCTCTGGACTGGGGCATGGGAAGCTGGGGTGAGTCAGTAAAGCCAACAAGCTTGGAGAGCTCTGTCTCCATGGAGGTGAAAAAAAGAAAATCTAAAAGCAGTGGCTCTCCTCAAGCAACCCATGTCCTGAGTTGGGGGGACCATGGGACTAAATAAGAGCTGTCTGTCAAGATGGAAAAGAAGAGGAGTTAAGGGACACGTTTGCTTCCTGTCAAAGCTATCACAAAACTTCAGCACCAAGGCGAAGGTCTAATGTGAGGGGTTATTCTTTGCCAAGTGAAACATGCCTCCTTCTCAGAGCCTATCTGTAAAATACGAATGTCTCTGCTGGAAGGATGAGACATTCGAGATGCTCTCCTGGCTTCAGGCAAGCCCGAAAGCACCACGAATCCTCATTCACCTCAGGGAAGATCAAAACCAGGCCAGTCTGTGAAACACTTCTGAAATCCTTTCCATTTAGGTCCCCTACTGGCCTCAACCAGTGACCGAAAACAGAAAACAACCAGGAACAAGTCATCTACAAATTCAGTCATCATTAGCAAAATTAATTGCCTAAAGCTTTTGGATGACATTGTGCTGTACACTAGAGAACAGGCATTAGTGACATGAATGAATTTATTTAACAGTGTCACAGCCAGGCTAACAGACAATCTCTATTCAGATAGCATTACCTTAATCTGTACCATTAACTATGTTTATGGTACAGATAAACAACTGACTTGTCAGTCCCCCTGCTTATTTCTCATCAGGGCAGGTAACTACTACCGTGGCAGGAGTACATACTATTCAATGCATGCTATTATGCATCAAAACGACAGTCAGAGATGTGGAGGGAGACCCTAAAGTGCCACATGTTAACTGAACAATGATTTCACTGGTAGGAAAACGGTTTCCCAATGAAAGCCAGAGATGTTCAGGTCTCAGTGAGAGAGCCCTGGAGATACAGAAGTGTGTACATGGCTGCGCTTCCAGACTTCCCCAGCCAAGAGCTGCCCTGTGACACACATTCACAATGATATGTCTTTCCAAGGGTGTAGCTTTCTATTAGATTCGTACTGGAAATAAAAGCTCTCCGCTCCCCAAAACACAGGAAAATTGAGTAATAATTGGAGGAAAAAAAAAAACCAACCCTCACACTGTGATTTGCAAACCTTTACAGAATCTACAGTCACATCCTGGGGCAGAACACAATCAGACAAAAGAAAGGAAGTTAGTGACACGATTAGTTTGTCTTTTGCTTAATTAGGAACCCAACTAAGAGAAGAAATGCCTGCCAGATGGGATTTTCTCTTTTTTAGCCTCTACTGCCATTAAACCTATGGCCTAAAACAAACAAGTAGAGATCATGACTGTTAGGTCCTCTTGAAGAAAAAGCCAACTTTACCTGAGAAAAACAACAACTTCAAAGCCATCCCACTTCAAGTGTGGGGTTTTTGGTTTTGCTTTTCTTTTTTTTTTTTGTCTTTTCCTAAGGAATTTGAAGAAAATTAATAATTTATCATGAATCTTGCTGTACAGGTATGCCACACGCATAGAGCTCTTCAGTTACATATTTTCAGTCTCAAATACATTCCAAAAAAGCATAGACAAGAATATTGCTGTATGTGGTTTGATTCTTCAGGCTTCACACAAGCAGGATTTTTGTTCGAATAAATACTGCAGAAATAGGTCCCTATTCCTCACCTCGCACGCCTGTTTGTCACCGATGTGCCCAGGCAGTTGCTGCAGAAACACAAAGCGGGCACTGAACACCTCTGTATTAAATACAACAAATACCATCTGCCAGCCTTTAAGTTCTTAACATGTTTCTTCCCCTTCTTCCCAGCCTCCTTTCTCTCTGTGGTTCTCAAGCAATGCCTAGTAGTGTCCATTTGCACTACTCTTGCATCATGCCACCAGCTCGCCTCCACAACCTCTCACAGACATTTATTACCCAGCAACTTGAGTGGTGGCTCAGCAGCACAAGGTCACTCATACACACTCTTCTTCACTGAGTAGATGATCAGTGCAAGTTTCCTCCTCTCTGTACACCAGACTGTATAACTAAAAATGAATTTATATAGTGGGAAAGAAAAGATCCTCTTGCTCCCAACCAGGGCTGGTCCAAGATTTTCTAAGGCTTCTCCCCATTCCCCTTCATGAGGTTTTGGAGTTTGAACATCACAACTGAGCTGGTAAATTCACATTCACCCACGTCACTGGAAGTTCCCCCCTTGCAAAGCAACTCCTCCAGCGACACTTCCACACAATTAATGCAAAGGAAGGAGGAAAAAAAAAAAAAGGAACTTGAAATCTCTCATCCCTGCTTTGAAGGCAGAGTCCGTGCAGTATGTTACAGCCAGCTTCAGGAGAGGCTGATGGCAGGGAGAAAACATGCCTTCAAATGCCCAATCTGGATAATCTGTCTGCTTAAGAATTTGGATGTTTTCTACTTTCTGGAATTAAAAAAAAAAAAAGAAAACAAAACCAAAAAACCACAACCCAAAAAACACCACCAACACAACCTCACCCTGCTACACAGAACAGCCCCAACCTCCTGCGACTCCTTCCTAGCCCTTCACTGCACAAATCTGATTTGCCTCAACACTTGCACTCACAGAACGAATAACTAAAAAGAAGAGATCTCCAAAGCTGACCTGAACTGTAACTAGTGATATGAAAAACATTTAAGGGAAGAAGGGAAACACACACAGAGTTTACTGAAACTTGTTATTTTCCGTCTCAAAGTTTTGCAAGAATGAGTCATTAAAACAGTTAACACTGTTCTTCTATAGAAGTTGTTAGCAACTCCTTTGGCTAACTATTCTTGATAAGCCATGGAAACATTTGCTTACAAGATTAACCATAAAATGCCCATTTTAAAAATGCAACTAAAAGCATAGTTATGTATTGGCTCAATAAGCACAATAATTCGAAGATCTCAAGTCAATCCATAATCTGTTTTAGAGAGCAACAGAACTGTATCCCTCTATGACATTCTTCATTTTCTTTAACCTATGTATCAAGGTAACATCAAGAAAGTGACCTTTGAAAATTCTTATGGGAATATATGGTAAAAGCATAGTAAACTCTCCAATACAAATAAAAAGCAAGACCAGTGTGCAAGTTGTGACCACCATTTCAAACACCAGATAGGGTGAATTGCTGCATGATGAATGAGCAAATTGCACCGAAGATTGGGGAAAGTACTTTAAAAAAAAAGTATAAATAAGGCCAAAGGCAGACTGACAGATAGTGTAGTTCAGTCTATGCCTGTCTGTGGAAGAATGACTTACAATAATAACTTCCTACCTTTCCAGATTGTCAGATTACACCTACTAGGTGCACTTTCTAAACATCTTCCATAGAACAAATTAAGTCTACAGGTAACTAAGAAAAGCAAGTCTATCATCTTCTCCGGACTACTCAAAACCCCCCTGTGTACCACAGTCAGGATTAAACCCCCAAATGATACCTACTATATTAACTGCACAGCTGCTTAGCAGGTTTTCAAAACACTTCCAAGTATCAATGACTCCACAGCCTCCTTACACAGGCTATTCTAGTGTTTCACTATGCCATCTAACCTGATCGGTCATCTATTTCTGGTCTCTACTTCCTCCTTCTCTGCAGGAGCTACAAGTAATTATGAGTAAAACTTGAAGGCAGGAGTTCTGCTGTAAGCTTGCACTGATTAGGTACATGAAACAACTGGAGCTCAGAGCTGGAACATTATTACACATCTACAAGAAAAACTGTTAAAATAACTTACTATTATAAAAAAAGCATGTATTTCCTTTGAGGGGAACAAAAAGCTAGTTCTCAGGAAAAAAACCTGCAGCTGGAAAGTCAAGCAATGCTTTCCCCCTTTCCCCAAGATGAGGGGACGGTCATCCACAGAGCCCAGCCAGACAAGGCATCAGCTCTCCAGCTTCAAGCAGACTCCCTTCCATCCTTGACCCTGCCTGAGCAACACATGCAGGTATGCATGGGAGCACCAATGAGGTGTAATGGAGTAACCTGGTCCACTCCAAGACAGAGATCCTGGTCTTCAACCTATAGGAAAACGCATAAGTTGACTGCTTTAAGCAGAAGAGAAAACCAAAATCCAGCCCCCTCTTGCCTCAGCACCACCACCCACTACCTAACCCCCATTTACCCCAGCTGGTGATACAATCACTGTTATCTTTGGACTTCTTTTCCCCTCCTTTAAAGCTGCTTTGCAGCAAAAGGTAGGAGGCTGATGGGGAGAAAATCATGCACACAAATGTAAAAACAAAACCAAACAAAACCTTTCTCTATTGGCTGCAGGTCTGCTTTTGGAGATTTTTGCCCCAGTCCCCACAGGAGATCCCATAAGCAACTCCCTTGAATAACTCTTCACTGAATTACATGGTTGTGCTTTTAGGGACAGAAATCACCCACAGAGAGGAAGGTAGGAATGATGACTTAATTCCCCACCCATCACAAGAAGTTACTGTATGCGCTTGCAAGGAAAAAGTTAAACACAGCACAGCCCTTTCATACATTCAGGCTCCGAGATCCGTTTATTTCAGCATTTGCTTGCCAGAAATTCTTTTAACGTACTTTTCATCAATCTTATATTCCAACAAAGAAACGTGCTACTTTTGTCACAAATGACTGAGGTCAGTAAGCACGTGCTGATCAAAGGAGTTAGTACCAACAAACAGTGAAAGAAAACATGCTGCTTGGCAGGTTCCTATGGCTCCAACATTTGCTTTGTATGAGCATGAAACCAGACAGTTGCATCTCTTCTGGATACGGCTTCTTGTTGCCCAAAACACCATCGGCTTTTTCCTCCTGTGCAGAGGAGCACCACGGCAGAGGAACTGCTTAGCAAAGAAAAAATGGTTACACTGCACCCACTGCAAGTCACCACGCAAAAGGAACACCAGTCTCGTTTCAACACTTTCTTTTAAGCAACTTCCTATACAGGCACACATTGAAAATATTTTTTTTCCATGCATGCTTGGCCTACTTGTAGGTTTTATTATTTTTAAGCCTGCATATCTTTAATTTGAGAAATACTGTCCCTACTTAACTATTTGAGTAAACCTTTCCACGTTATGACCATTAGGTTTATTATAGAGACCTCAACGTTCAGTTCTTCATGGCAGTTAGTTATCAGCAAGAGGGAGATGACAACCTGAAACAAAGTCCAAAAGCTACCAACTCCAGCTAGCAAGCAATCCCCAAGAAGATTCTGGGAAGAAGTTACTGACGCTCTTACAGGAGAAGGTTAACTGAGAAGAAGAAACAACATACATCTGTCCTGAGCACACATGCACGTTTTCCATGTTGGTGGATTCATGTGAGCAACTTCTGCTTCCTCTCAAAGAAAGCCTACTTTATTATATACTAAAACCAGTCAGAAGACAGCTGGAAAGGGTGATTATGAAGTTATGGTTTCCATCACCTCCATGATGCCTGTGTACCTCCAACTAACATCAGTCTTCCACAGACAAAACCCTGTCTGTCTCTGTCCTGCATCCCTACTCTTCCCAAATCCATAGGTACCAACCCTTCTTCCTCTTACAGGCTAATGGATGAATAGATAAATTAACCTGCAATCAACTGTTCCCCATCTGAATTTAACCTGAAGATTGCAATTTCTCTTTTAAGCTTGAAGAAGGCTTTCTGCACGCAAATCCCTTCCAGTTTTCCAGGTATGTTAACTGGTCCAATAAGAAACAATACTTCTGACTGCAAATCATTTATATTAGCCCTTTTTCTTAACTCTATCCCGACTGTCTTCAGTCAATCAGACAACATCATCCCAAACAGTAAAGACCAGACACACTACAGCCTCCTGTTATCCATACGGACAGGCACTGTCTGTCACTACTTCATGAGGTCTAACAAATAGCACTTCACACAAGAACAGCACTTCATACAAATAATGCCCACCGCCCCCAAGAAAAGCAGGTTGGGTTCCAGATGTCAGTACCGATTTAACGGCACTGACCTACTCCTCTACCTTTCACAAACTTTGTCTCTCTTAAGCAACCACCATCATCGCTATCTCAACTGCTATACGCACGCAACTATTTCTAAAGTAAATTGTAATTTCAACATGAAGGATTTATACACTACACATCACCTTCTTGAAGTTTAACATAGATTTCCGGCATGCACTTCAGTAATACTTTCTCTGGGGTGGCCCATCAGGATGCCGAAGGCATTCTGGAGAAGGATGCTCAGAGTGGTTCTGTCCCAACTGCTGTGCAAGCTCTGTACCATGAAGCAGCTTTCCCGAATAAATGTACATAAGGAGTATCAAGAAAAGTTGTGCTCTGTCCTTATTAGAAGGAAGCATCTTATCTCAGCCAGCAGTGGCTGAGGTCAGATTTCCGTGAATATTAGATTATGCTTTTTATTAAATTATTCAGTATTTGATGTACACAAACAGGAAGGCTAGTATGTTCATCTGTATGAACGCTGACAGGCATAAGAGATGAGTGTTGGGAGAGGAAACATGAAAAGAGTACGTGAGAAACAACTTTTAAAAAAAAAAAAAAAGGTGTTAAGTGTTCTGCAGTGATCAGTAATACAGCATTGGATAGCCCTTATCAGTTAGTTTAGCTTGGATGTGAACAGCAACCACTTTCTAAAGAGACAATCAAGCAACTTCCATACTCTGGCACACAGACTGACTCTCGGACAAAGCAAAATACCACCTGATCCATCACACATCCCTCTCCTGGCATGCCTTCTTCAGGTATGACCCCGCATCATGTCTTACCCAGGGGAGTGTGCGAGGACTAACTTCTGTGTCCCACTGATGAAGCTGCAGCAATGATAGCTTGGATGAACAGTACATATGAGGTTACTCCAGTTCTCATTTTGATGGTTGACAAGGAAGCAGTATGAAAATAAAGATAATATAAAACTCAATCTAACGAATTTCAACTCGAGGAGACCCAGATGGCCTCCCAGAATACTCAATCAGAGGTGAAATGAAGTCTCGTCAAAAAAAACAGTTTCAGATTGAGCATGGCACCATTTTTTTAAAAAATAGAGAAGACTACAAACCTACTACTAATACTCAGACTGGTAAGTAGATAAATGATCAGGGTAACTACAGACACAGTAATCAGTCCTCAGTACCACATGGGAAGAAAACCAAAACAAAAACAACAACAACAGACTTATTCAGAGGAGTTGTCTATAGATAAAATCAAGACTTCAAATCTAACGCACCCAGGCTATACTAAGCCATTCATATGGTACAATAAAAGAAATTGCTATAAAACCAAAAAGAAATTGAAGATTAGTAAAGAGCTGTAAAGGAGAACTAAACTAAGAAGTGCAACTATCTGGGTTTTTTTGTCTTTTGGTCAACCTGGATGAAAGATCTCCTTGAAGTGTTTCTGAGGACTAAAACATTCAATGACAATTAATAAATTTTGTGGATGATATAGTCAGAACACACTTAAGAATCAGATGACCTTGAGAGGTAAGGTAGCAGAAATAGAATTAATTTTGATAGGACAGATCATTGTGTGATGCTCTGCAGAACTAATAAAATAGAACCTCATAATTTGGAAATGACAGAGGAGAGAGATATTTGGGAACATTAGCTTGCCACTGAAAGTTTCTGCTCTGTTCGTATTATTCATCTCTAAGAAGGAAAAAGATGGCATTAGGATGTTTTTTCCTGGAGAGAAAGGTCACTGCACCACTGAGAGAACCTCTGGGCCAGCACATCAGTACCAGACATCCACACTCAGGAAGGAAAAGCTGAAACAAAGCAGATGCAGATCAGGGCTATCAGGATGACTGGAAAATAGAAAAGCTTGGCTCACTCAAGCTATCAAACAAATGCTGAAACAGGATTGGGTTGCTCCCCACAAATATTGCTTAAGGATGCGGGAGGTTAACAGTGCAGAAAAAGAACAAGTGAAGCTAAATACCACTAGCACAAGGACAATCATGTCTAAAGTGACTGAAAATACAGGTATCCTATATTCTGAAGCTTCTTCTAATTGCTTTGACAGATTATAAATAACTAACAGCTTTATAAATTGAACAAGATTGAAAGATTGAAACAAGAAAAATTGAACAAGACTGAAAAAGAGTAAGTTACACTGCTGCTACAAACAGGATGAATATACTTCAATGATAAAAGAAATCCTTTCTATTCCTATTTCCTGTCATTAGTTAAAAAAGTGAGATTTTTCCCAACAGACTGTCTTATAGACCAAGGTCTCCTCTCCTCCATCCCTGCTTGAGAAACACACTGCAGAGCCCTGCTACCGCAGGCTGCAACCGGCACTCACTGGACAAGGAGGATGCCAGTTCTTGCAGCAATACGTGAAGGCTTCTGTTTAGGCAGGGTAACACCAGCCAGAAACCTTGCCCAAAAGGAGTTCGCAGCTGAAAAATCACCTTCCAGGGGGTCAGGATCTGAAAATTCAAGTATGCACAAAAGCAAATGTGAACCAAGTTAACAGACGTTTATTCAATCACAACTGACTTCTCTGACACAATGAATCATTATCATTTTTTTAATTATAGGGCGATCAACGTTGCCCATACTTAGGACTCATACTTTAACTCAGAACAACAGCCCACACACTCACGGGACTGGTGGGGGTTTTTTTTGCCATATGCATTGCATATATGTACTAATTAGACCATCTAAAGATTAAGGAAGTTATTTGACTCTTAAGTGACTCTTTCATGTTTAATCCACATATTTAGGAAGGAAACCTATTTTCACTTAATTTCTCTCCTTCCAGCATGTATTCTTACAATAGCCTTAATTTCTACATATAGTAAGTTTATCCTTTTTAGTTTCAAATCAAACAAGAATTTGAACTTTGGAAAGAAAGCACTTCAGAACAAAATGGCACATCAAGAGAGAAAAATCCCATTATTTTTGTTGTTCAAACCCATGTTATCAATGTGTTTAATCTGCATTTTCAGCTACTGATGAGAAAAGATGTGAATTGATCTCAGAGAAAAATAACTGATGATGAAAGAGACTACCAGTTGCCCAAGAAAACAATCTCTAGCACAAACTGGAAGAAAAGCTAATTTAATTAGGAAACTGAGCGAAAGGTCATTTAAATACTAAGAAAACCTGCAGTGCTTTTAAATAAAGCCTCTGGTTACTAAGAATTACTTTTCAAAGAGGTGTAAGCACATAAAAAGAAGGAATTACCATCTCTGCAGAACAAGAAAACTAGGGGTAATGGCATCTAAGGTTTCTATACTTTTCCAAAAATATTTGTGTTTGGCTTTTGATGTCGGTTAACTAGCACACTCACAAGAAATAGCCACATATCACCAGAAATAATGTTACAAACAATTTATTTTTAGACTTAAATCAAGGCAGATAACTTCCACTTAGTCTTATTATCCACAAGATATTCTATCTGCATTTCAGGAGTGGAAGCAAAAAGCTGACTGAGTACCTGTATTATACCATCAGAGTTAAGGGTGAATAGCCACAGAACCTCTATCACTTTGAGAACATTGTTCAGAACAAAACCATTACTCATTTTTCACTTGCATTCCATGAATTCCCTGTCTCTGACTGTAATCTTACAGCATCTCATCACGTGAGGTCTTGAGAGACAAGAACTATGTCCCAGTGCTTATTTTAGCTTCTTAATCCGTAACAGTGACTTTCACAAAGTGTTACTTAAAGAGACAATAAGGTCAGAAACTACAAATCAAACAAATGGCTTTCATGAATTAAAAATAAAGGACTACAGATCAAATATACCTATCAAGTACACATAAAGCTGTGATTTTTGTACTCGGTGTAGTGTGTGTAACCCCTCAAGCTGAAGTTATCGGAAATATATAAATAAACAAAAATCTCCACTTTTTCTTACCAAAGAAAGTAATACACATCAGAAATAGTACACTCTGTTAAGACAGACATACGCCCAAAGACAGACATTACACCACAGGTAAGGACACCAGTGCCTCTCAATTCAAATTGAGTTTGATTGTGCTTGCATTAATATTTCCTGAAGTGCAACAAGAAAGTTAGAAACGCATCCCCAAGCAGAACATCGCGACCTGCTCAGATGGCTTGGAGCTCATGTGCTCCAGCAAGTGAGGATGTGAAGATATCACAAACTTGCGTGACCTCTCACTGCTCGAACTAAAAAGATGCCCACAAAAAAAAAACCATTACTGGTTTCCTGCTCTGTAGTCCCCGTGGCTCAGCAGAACACTGCAGAAATACTGCAGGCAGAGGTAACTACCTTCTTGTTTTCACATGTCTGCTGCAACAGCGTTGTACCCTTAGAACTATTTGTGTTGAATAATTCCCTAGGAAACGCAGGTTTAGTTTACATGGTACATGGCAACCTTGCGTAATCGACAGCCTTCGAGTTTACCCTCTTCTCTTCAGTTTCCAAAAAGGCAGCCTCTGCCAGTTACAAAAGGCAGGCTGTGCTTCTCTGGTAACCCAAGACATTTTCCTATCCAATGCTTTGCAAATTATGAACAGTAGCAGCCAAACACACCATTTTAAGTAGGTACAGGAGCAATTATTGCTTCTTTTAGAAGGCATGATCTGACTTATGATCTGCTGACTTTGCTACAGCAGTAGCAAAATAAAGACCCATCATGCGAACAAGGCATGCATGTGTCAGGAGTAGAGAGGTATCACAAGATCAGATGCATACGCAGTATTGGTATTTCTTTCAACTTTATCACAAGCATTTAAAGCACAATAGAATCACAGAAAAACAGGGAAAACTTCAAGATTTAAGCAGGGGATACATATTACACAAAGTATCTCAGGTAACAGAATTTTCTGCCATGACAAACTGATCAAAACTGTACAGAAATCGCAGAACAAAAGAGGCAACCTATCGCAAGAGTCAGTGATTTCCTTCAACTTAGCTAGAGAATTCCTTTCCGAATTATCATTGCCACCTTTGTTGCCTCAATTTTCTCAAAATTAAAGATACACAAGACCCATGTGACTCACTGATTTGGATGCAGTGTTTATCAGCTTGCAAGGTGATGGAGACAAAGTTATCCTTTTCCCATCCTCTAGGCCGTACACACTACTGATTGAAATACTCTGCTTTAACTCACGCAGGCTGACATTTCCTCTTTGCATCAGGAAGACTTACAGCTTTTTAAGATCAACCTTCTGGGTGGTCACCTGGACTTCTCACAGGACTTCAGCCACTTGACTTAAGAGAAGCACCAGAACGGCACCAGTTCTGGTTGCTATATCAGACCCATCAAGGGCAGACTGTAGAGTTGTTCGGTTGCCAGCTGGCACTGTGCCTGAGGTCTTTGAGGTTCTGTGCAGGTCATTTGGATCTTCTCTAAATGTCTTGCCTGAAAAGCTGGAAAGCAGAAAGCCAGTGCAAATAAACGCTATTTAACATTTGAATTTACTGACCTTATTTGAAGGTTTAGACAATAACCTCCTTTGTTATCAACACTGCTGCTTCAATATCTTTGCAACAGCTTGCACCACAACAGAACCAAGAAGGAGGGTCAGGAAGAGCCTAGAGGTACTCCAGTCCTCTCTCATTATAGCCTGTTATTTGAAAACAGTGTAATTTTTACCAGTTCAGACCTTTCTCCAACTGGAATTGCAATGCAGCCTAATAGCAGTGGAAGAAGCAATGTCAGCAAGTTCAGCTGAAGGACAGAAATCACTCATGACCTAGGTTGCTCTGAGCATCATTCCTTCCAATTTTTTTCTGACTGAGAAGGGTGTGACTGAGAAGCTTGTGAAAAAACAGCACAGGAGCAGAGGACAACACCCCAGTTAGATGGCATGCAAAGGCTCCTCCAACAACCCGTCTCTGTGGGATGAAGCTTGCATGGAGGCTTCCACAAGGAAGAACTCAATCCAGAGGCCTCCAAATCCAGACGCTGCAGCACATCAGATCGCTCCTTGCACAGTACAGCAGTGGGCCAAGTAAGCAGGTCTTCAAGTTCAGCAAGGAAGACTTTGATTTATGAACTTTGTGGAAGAGGTACAGCCTCTTGCCGAGAAAGATGCATGGGGGGGAGTAGAGTTTCTACAGAGGGTCCAGATGGAGGGGCCAGCCCCAAACCTTAAGAGGAAGTCTCTCTCTGCTCTTAGCTAAGAAAAAAATAGATAAACAGCAAAGGAAAAATAAATCTAAAACAAGATTGAAAACTCTGATTTAAAATACACTTCAATTTTCAAACCAGAGCGGGCCATTTATAAAAAAAAACCCCGCACAACTCCACAAGGACTGTGGACAGGCAGGAGGGTTTCATTTAACATCCCCAGGTGGGGGGCACAGAGGGACTTCCCCAGGCTGGCCACAGAGCCCACTGCCATTGCTCACCTTTCAGATGCAGGGAGCAAAGGCAGGGCACGCAGCGTACAGGACCAGTCCCCAGGCGAGTGTGCAAAGCAGCGGTCTTTTATAGAGCACCGGGCACGCACAGGCTGCCGAAAGCAGAGCTCGCTGATAATTGCTCGAAGGCACGCTCTGCGCAGAGGTACCTGTGACTGGCAAAGAACAATATGCTAAAAGGAACACTTCATAAGTGTGTCATTTGGAATATTAACGTACAAACAAAGCTACTGCTTCAAAGTGATAACAACTACCTCCTCCCAAGACTTAGTAATCTGTCAGTATAACTTCAAGATAAAAATCACAGACTAGGAGAGAGGATGGTATATTATGTAGCTAAAAAACGAACTAAACCAACCAAACAAAAAAAGACCATCCTACCCCCATAGCTGGTTCTGTAAACTATAAGAATTGAAGCTGAAATGTGATTTTTGCGTTAGTCATAACTAAACATTAGTTCCTGAAGACTGATGGTACACAGATTTTTCTCCCACTTCCCCCCCAATATACACTGACATTTACTTCAGCTGGTCACATCCTCAACTGGCATAAAAATAATCCCCGATTCCAGTGTAGTCACTGTTACACCATGCTGAGTTACACAAAGTAAGGATTAGACTCATCACACCCATTACAGAGCTAAAGCTTTATCCGTGGTTTGATCTTCTTGGCAATTTAACCTCAATGCTTGCTTAGTCATAGAATTAAAACCTGCATGTACACATGTGTACACTGTCTAGTGTAGTAAGTGAAAACTATGTTGCTGTAATTTTGAAGGCCGATATTACACAACAGTAGCTCTGGTGCATGATGTACATCAGCATGAACATGATCCACTTCATTTTCTTAAGAACGAAGGCAACAAACACTTTCTTGATAAAAAGTGTTTCACCCTTTTTGACAGAGTGTCATCAATGTTTTCTCAGATGAAACATACCAAACGAGATAAACTACAGACATTTTAATATGGTCAAGCTTGCATTCCTGTAACATAGCCAAAGCTATAATTGCTTTGGGAACCCAAAGCTGTAATTGCTTTGGGAACCAAGATCAGAATAAGATTTAACGCATGATTTTAAATGCACAAGCCTTCAATGTATCCTGAAAGTCAGAGTATTTCAGATCCTCACAGAGGCTGTGATAGGAACTTGGAACTTGTGGTTAAAGCCTGTACATGAAGGCGTGCCTCTAGCATTTGAGCCAGCAGCTCTGATCTGGGCACGAGCCTTGCACAGGACCCTTCCAGTTACCGCAAGTGTACCGGCACACCACCCCACCTCCCAGCTTCCCCCCAGCTCCCACTCCCATATTGCCTTCCCTCTCAAAATGCACTCTGATCATTCAAGTTCGACCAAACAGATTCTCTCTTTCTAACATAATGCCCACAAAATGTAAAATGTAATTTTTCTTCAAGTGAAGAAGAAATTTTAAGTATGTATTCTTGAAACGAGGTATTTCACGACTGATGCTGCCTTCTCCAGCGCAGTCCTGAGCTAGAGGGGTGGAGGAATATGGAAACAAGTTTTGTTCATTTCTTTAGCGACTGTTCCTTTTAAACTATCTCCATGCTGAAAGTTAAAAGCAACCCTCCCTTCTGGAAAAACAGCTGCACACTTCAAACATTTCATTTCACAGCTTATTTCTGTCTTTTATCCCTACACAATCCGCCTACAAAACAGCTTCTTCTCTCCACGTTACACAGCGTGTGGAACAAAGCCAGCCTCCCAAGTACAATGGGTTTAACACACATAGGGATCTGCAGTAGTCACTGTTTTGAAATGCTCTTTTCAAACCCCGGGAGGAAATTAATTATTTAACAGCCACGTGTCAGAGATATTTGTCTCACATTTGAAGGCTCCTCTTATCCTTCTTCCCCAAGGAACTTAGCAATACTCCTGCATTTCAACAAACCAGCAGTTCCTCGTGGCAACAGGACCAGCCAGCGCAGATAACAATCAAGCAGGATTTCCTCCTGCTCCTCTGTCCACCAGGACTGTCCCCAAAGGCCAGCACACAG
>NW_009626033.1:20595-24538 GCF_000690535.1 Cariama cristata | reverse complement strand
ACCAAATGAGGCACGAAAGGCAGCAGCAGGAATGACCTTCCAATTGTAATATCAGAATTCAGTAAAAGTGCCCTTCTAGACAGACAAGTTGGTCCTACGGGTTTCTTCTACTAACATTTATTTTTCATATCTCAAGAGAGACATCCTACAAAAGTACCCACCTGCAAGAGGCACTGCTCACATGCGACAGCACACAACCTTCCTATATCCCTTTTTTGGTCTTCCCCATTTAAAAATCCGATCATGATTACAGGACTTTTCTACAGCAACGAATCAATGACACAAGCTGGAAATAAAGGAGAGACTTCAGCATCCTAACTCTTACTCTTTGTACGGAGGTCAGAAACAGCATTATCATTCCCACCCCATTTGGGACAAAGTACTCAACAGTATTTTGAACCTTCCATTATTGTTCACAGGAACCGCTTTTGAAAAACAGTCCAGAAGATTGCTACGGCACTCCAATATCCTACATAACACAGGAAGAACCTAGCATACCACTGCTCTTAATAGATGTCCAATTCCCATCTCTCCAGCATAGAAAAAGAACTTTTCAAGGACTCATTTACACGGCACATACATTGAGTAGCAGCACATACGTGGTCCTGTCTTTCCGATTAACTTCAAGTCACTAAGTCCAACAGTGTAACCCACACAGCTTGGGATGCTCCTGGGACATTATTTGCCCTTCTGCTCACCTGCACTTCCATAATGGTCTATTTATCAACCATCATTTGCTTTCCACATGAAGAAATCTAGCACTTCTTATCAGAATAAAGTCTGTATCTCAAAGACTCATGGACCTGCCATTCCAGCCTTTCTAATTCTCACCCAAGAATTACATGCACCTACAGGAAGCTACAAGCTATCGCCATATAACTAAGGAAATTTAAAATCATCTTTCAGGAAACCTTGAATTTTAGGCATGAATTAATGCAAATTGCTAGCACTGAATCAGAGCCTATGAAGACACAAGGAAGACAAACTCCGTGGTAAGCTTCAATTCAACCACAAATTTTCTGAACTCTTAGTATTTAAAAGTATACTGAAAATATAGTGCATACTAAAAGGAAAATGTACTGTGGTCTCAATTTTAAACTCTAGACAGGCTAAGAACATATGGAAACTAAAGAGAGACGTCAGCTATTTTGCCTGTCTATCTTCCTCCTTCTTTGCGAGCACAAACAGTAATACATGTTCAAAGAACAAAACTTCAATTGATATATTTTGGTGGGTAGGACAACGCATTGATAAAAATTCAGCTGAGATCAGTTTGCATTCAATTTCTGAAAATACAACCTAATCCAACCAATGAAAGCACTTTTCTGAATACTGCAAGGTTAACATCCCCCTCCCTATCTTTTGCCTTTGTACAAAAAATAGCATTACAAAAGTCTACCACATACGCCCTACAGATAAATGGTTTGAATTTGAAGAAGTAACGGATTCTTTAGTTCTCTATAGCTAGCTTGCCAACATAGAGTCCTTAGCAAACTGCAGAGTATTAGCACATTGCACATCTTCAGATGAGACACTGTATGAGTTTGTTTACTTTTAGAAAAAAATAAAAAAAAATCCAATAAAAGACTCTCCACAGCATTGAAGGGTGGTACAGGAAAGGAGCTCCTTTACAGCAGCAAAGCACAGCCCCTGTCAAAACCCTCACAGCTGAAGATCTCCCACGCTTTCCCAAAAACCAAGGGGAAGCTTCTAAAGAAAGCGACAGTGAGAAATTAAGTCTGTACAATCACTCTCCGTATTTCCTTACCTAACACAGGCACCAGATACATTCATTCATCAAAATCTTTCATTAGCAGTACATATTGATACCTGGATTTTTTTTAACAGAGCCACCTAAGTACCAATGAGCAGTAAGAAATGTATGTACAATGGAAAATCCCTCGTGTATTAGGAAGCTCACTTGGTTTTCAACTTGCAAAGAAAATCCCACACTCAGAGATGCAACATACTGGAGATTCAATTTAGAAACACAGCTAAGTGAACTGAAGAATAATCAGACTGAAGTGTATTTCCCACTTCTTTAATACCACAAGAGAAAGGAAATGTTGGTTATTGACACTCCAATGCAATTTGCTTGAGTACAGAAAAAGTACACAGATGTAAAATAGTAATAAAAGCAGGCTAACAGAAGAGAAAAACAATCTACCTACAAACAGTTGCACTGTAATCTCTTTGTGGTTCATTATTTTGTTTCAAACATTATTTTGGCAAGGACCAAAATGGGTCTGGCAAAAGGGTAACTGCCTCTCCAAAACCAAGTAGATGAAAGAATTGTTTTATACACATTTCCCTTTGGTTTCTTATCCAGAGTGAAAGGATTCCTACTTCTGAACACAGTGTTGCAAGAAACAGTTTTAGGTATAGACCACGTCAAGATGGATGTAAAGGAAATTTAGCAACACACATTCAGATTGCCTGACAAGACCCTGCTACCTTGCAACAGTCTCCAGTGAGAAAACAACACAATCCTCAAGTAAGAAGCCTTAACCTGAAGGTTGCAAACAAGTCACAGGAAATAACCACCAAAGAGGAGTACCAAGTGCGTGCACTCGGAAGGTCTTTCATCTCTAAAGTGTCACACTGAAAAACCTCAAGTACCTGTTCGAAGGAAATATTGCTTCCTACCAGTTTGGAAATCCTTCTGCAAAAAGTTAGTCAGACACCAGATACTTTCACTGGACCAGCTGCTGAAACCATCGCTGCAGGATGAGCCCAAAAACCTATTCCACAACAACTTGCTGCTATGTGACTTTCATGCTCTTGGGAGAGGGAGAATCACCTAGGTATACACTTTCAGCGGTGCGCATTGCTCAAAAGGGAGCACGGGGGTAGAAGATGTAGCCAACCAACAGCAAACGAGACAAGACACACTGCACCGCACTTGGATGTTACACCAGTAGATCTGTTCCCTGACCAAACACAGGGGACTTCAAAATTCCCCCAGTAGTTCTGCCTATGGAGGTCGTGTTTTTCCCCCGACAGGGTTGGATTACTGCCAGTTTGTATTTGCTTGTAACTGGTGATGGTCATCACTGAGCTACTCTCTGCATCTTTGCAGGAAGGTTACATAGGATCAAGAGGTTATCCTTCAGATTTAGTACCATTTTAGCAATTAAAATCAGGCCTATAGCTAAAATGGGGTTTCTACAAATACGTAATGTCTCTTAAGAAGAAACTGATCCTCTGATTGTGATATTCACCCTTAATGAATAAACTGCAGCACCAAACTTGTACAAACATTAATGTCTTCATATTCTGTGCTATGACTTGGATCATCAGGTATCATGTTCCTGAGGTACGTCAAGTCAGATGGAAGCACTTTCATACAGACACTCCAGATTTACCCCAGTTCAGGAATCTAGGAAGCTTGCTGGCCAGATCTAATGCTTAACAAGAGGCACCAGAAACTTTGTGATGTGAGATGCCAGACACCAAACAGAATGCGGTTCACCTTCTATTGCTTCCCTGCCATCCCTCTCTCCAGTCTGCAGGCTATCACCATCACCCTTCTTCAGATCAGGAATCTGATAAAAAAAAAAAAAAAAAAAAAGGGGAAAATGAAAACAAGCAACCTCTACAAAGGCTCCAGCAACAGCAAAATTAGTATCAGTGACAGTGAAGATGCTCTTTTCGTTAAAGATCAGACTAAGTGCCTCTCTAGCTCTTCACCAGTCTTGGACAGAAAGTATCGGTATCAAAAGTTTTTTTTCACATCCATTTTCCCAGAAAGCAGTCCCTTTCTCCTAAACTAAGAGCTGATCGTAACAGACCATATCCCTTTCAGGTTGAATTAGGAATTCTGCCAAAGGTCATGTACAGATGTCATTCGGTCACACCTTCATGAACAGGACAGCACTACACTCACACAGCATCCCTGCGATCACCACACACTTTTGGTTGATCCACTAAAGCTCACTGTCAA
>NW_009626033.1:0-20564 GCF_000690535.1 Cariama cristata | reverse complement strand
ACCGCTATGAAAACTGGATAACAACACCTGCAAGTGGCATCAAATGAGAGGGACTGAAATGTTATTAGTTGATACAGCAAGTTAATGGCAGCAGGGAAAATATGGAGGCATTTGGTAGGCACTGCAGAGGACTTATTCATAGTGATGAATATAATTCTGCTAACAATCTGGAAAAAAGGGAGTTCAAGCTGCCGCGGATGCAGAAAACAAACACCTTATCTTACTCTACGAGCAAAATAATGGAGAACGTGCTGCAGCGATTGACTCCTTCAGTCCTGCCAAATTAGAGAAGTTCAAGGTTTGGTCTCCGCAGAGAACTGTACAGAAAACCAGCAGCATTGCCACAAGTATCTAACAGGTATGAAAAGGTATTAGGAAGCAGGCTGGAGGAAGGCGTTAACGAATTAGAGTAGATGACACTTTAGAGTAGGTGATTTCTATTCTAAACATCTACATTTTCAAAGCAAAGGAAACTAATACTTTCTGAGGGCAAGACTCATTTCAGGGCGATAGAGATCCACCTAGACCCTTCAGAAAGCTTCAAAAGGGAAATCAACCATAAGAGCAAATATGATGTACCAGAAAGAAACTGTGTATGCTCCTATGTGGTCATGCACACACAAGGTTGTGAGACAATAATTCAGACAACTCAGCAGTAGGATACTGGGGCACATGCCATCATATGACAAGAGAACACTCAGCAACAAACAGAAAACACTTCGAAATCACATCCACAAACAAAAATGGTGTGATCTCCCCACTAACCCTAAAATGGATCCTGACTGATTGCTGACTACTAGTATGTTTTGGGCAAACAAAAACAAGACCTTGAAGTCATAAAATTTTGATGCACAGACTGTTTAGAATTGGAGCATAGTTTTACCCTACATTAATGGAATTTTGTTTTTTAAACACTAAAAGGCAATCTAGCTGTAGAAGCTAACAGTATACTGCTACACAGTTCATAACTTGTCACACATTATTTTTAAATCAGAGGAATACCTCCTGCTACCCTTACTTTGATGGCTTCAGTAAATCAGATACTACTTTCTCAGATTCTATTGTCCTTGCTAGCAACAAAAGGTGAGATCGCTCCTGTCACTTTGCTCAGTTTTCACTAGATCTTTTTTATGATGCAGTGCTAAGTATGTTACTACATTACTTACAAGGAAGGAAAGACAAAGCAAGTTGGAATATTAAATGTTACCATATGATGACATATATATACACTCCTCTCTGCTCCAAGCATATTTTATATTTAACAAAATCCGTCACACCCAATATACCCTATGAATTTAATTTTTGAGAGCAAAAGAATCCAAAGATCATCTACCTTATTATACACAGCTCAATGATCAACACCAACGACTGGAACTTGCAAGCAGGACGCCCTCCCAGTCTGACATGTAAACCCCTACTTCAGATTTACAGGGAACATGGGATGAAACCTAAGACCACACTACAGAAAAAAAGGTACGGCAATGGTTTGTCTAGAGATACTCAAGGTGGTCTGAGTGCTGAGAATAAAACTGCCACAGCAATTAGGCACTTGCCTACTGAGATCTCATAGAATCATTATGGTTGGAAGAGACCTCAAAGATCATCAAGTCCAACCGTGCTCCGTGATACCATAACTATCCTGCCCACAGTAGCAGAGTTTATCTAGATTAAAACTAACATGGGCATTTCATTAGTACACTCTATTTCTACAGTCACCCCCATGGCATGGCTTGAGAGAAAACAAGGCGGCTTAAGGCAATGGTGTAGCTTTCCAAAGGTTCAAATCAATGTTTTTCTCTTTGCATGACTATCAGATCTGGCCTCCCATTTTCCCTCGGTATTTGTTGTAAACTTTTCATAGCCTTTACCACTGGTTTCATATGGATGTGGTGTGTGGAACCAAGAAAACAATGGCTTACATGAACACGTAGCACTTGAGAAAAAGCCATTTTGCACACATTACTCAAAACAACGCTGCAAACAGGCTAAGAAAGCAGTCCTAAGTGCCCTATGAAAGCTCTTTGCTACATCTACGTTGCCAAGCATAACTCAGTTGGCTTTATAAATAAAACACTACAGGATTACATTAAGGATACTGTGGCATACTTTGAACAACAGTAGACTGCTCCCTTCGCAATGTACAACGGCAGTCGAGGGAAGCGGAGGAAGGAGAAAGCCCTGCCTCTCCGGGGCCCACTCGCTTCCCACCCCATCCCACCCACTCGGTTGCACCAGAGGAGAGAATTCTCCTCTCTGGACCAGCACCACCTCGGGACAAACAACAAGCAAAATGGCCAAGGGCTCCTCTGAACTCCAAGTAGGTGGTGGGTTGCATGCGGGGAAACAAAATAATCTTGAGGATTAATATGGCCCTGATACTACCACAGAGCCTTATTCAGATGTCCAGTTCTCACATTGCAAAGCCTATGGTTGTATCTGGAAGGAGTTAGCTTTACTGTCTCGTAACAGCCAGCCAAGATTATCAACTCGAGGCAGTTCTCAATTTCCTCTGTTTTTGTTTCTAGAAAGCTCAGTCATAAGAAGAATCAGTTTCCATCTTGGTTTTGCTGCAGTCAATGAGCAGGCATCAGGGTGCCTCTTTCCACGCAAAGAAGGGCCTTCCCCTCAGAGGGATTTACAAACTGCAGCCTACATGGTGTAACTTTACCCAGAGGTGTAATAACACCCCTTTCATAGCACAAGAATAGGTATTAGTACTACTATAATTTATTTATGAAGGCAGATTAGAAGCTAAGTCAATTGCTTTTAAAGCCTTTATGCTCCCATTCACACGACTGTGCCCTTGGTGGCAGATCTTTTGTTCGTGCAAGTTCACCTGGTGCAGGGAGTCTGTGGGAGGCCAGTTTGCCCCCCACCCTGGGAGCACAAGGTGATCTCAGCACAAGAAGTGAATTCTCCCCCAACACAGCGGCAGCAAGAGGACAAGTTACCAACCCCTGCGCCACTCACAGGCAAATAAATACACCCAGCACCACTAAAGCAGCCATTTGTCCTGGATGTGTATGTCCCATTCTCATAGTCTCAGCATGGCAGAGTTATGTCCCAAACAGCCCGGAGGAGCCCAGCATGCTCTGCTCACCCTGGGCTAGCACTGCCCCAGCCCACCAAGCCCAAACTGGTTCAGGAACTACAAACCACTTGACCACTGCCCCAGCAAACGACACAGCCACGTGCACACATGGCACTAATACCCAAGACAGCCTGTCCGCTCTATGTGTTTGGCCAACTTTACAAGCTGTGCATACGCTTTGTAGTGGTTTGCTGTCCTCGGGTAAGGGGGAGGAGGACGTATTCCCACCTCTGCCAGTTCAGGCACAGATGGCATCCATGAGAACTGCGATGTATTCCAGACTAGAGTGCTTCCTTCCTTGGCATGCTTCTTGGCTCTTAGTCTTTTGGAAAAAAAGACTGAGGACAAGATGTCCCTAAATTATTTAAAAATAAAAGGTAAGATTGATTGCTTGCCCAACCTTTGTTTCAATGCCATCTTCTGAGCACACTTATTTTTAAAATTTTTATTGTTACCACCTTGTTGAGGTTTGCAGTGTTCAATTTCCTTATTAGAGGGGCACTCTGTGGAGTTCAGTATTAGGGAGAGTTTATCAGGGTTGTCATTTTACAAAGGAGGATTAACAGGCAGTCGAACCAGCCAGTGAAAATATACTTGAAGCCAGAAGATATTTTCTGGAAGTTAGAAGCCCAAAGGTTTTGTTTGTTTTATTTGTTTAAACACAGAGGGTGTGTAACCCTTGCTAGTCTTTTAGCTCATTTGAAGACCAACACAGACAAAAGTCTGTTCTTTTCAAGTTGAATGTCCACTCTCTGCAACTAACACTCTTCAGTCAAGGTTGAGACATAAGTTGAGGACTAGAACTAACCATTACCTTGTAGATATTTGTAAAATGGCCTAATGGATCAAACACAAAGAGTTTATTCATAGTAAATGATTCTATGAAGACTTTTACTCGAGCTAGTCTTGATTCATGTGAACAGAGAAGCACCTCCAACTCAAGCTGGACCACTGAAGTGAGGACAAGTCATTAACCACAACAGCAGTTTAACTTCGCATATGTATTATGACAGCAGACACTGCATGTAGAGAAGTGAGAATATTATGTTGTTATATTAGAAAGGAAATAGGAAGAAAATCGGTAGAAGAAAACTCCACCACTATTTGAAATACAAAAAAAATTTTCCCAAAGAGCATAGTGTCAAAGATTAAATGCTCTCCCCTGATTTTATGGGATCATTATCTCTACCTTTGACATCAAATGGAACCTGAACTCGAAGATCTAAAGGCAGCTGTTGCTTTCATTCCATTCTGAAGTTGTATCATGCCCACTCTATTTCACCCTTCAGTTGACTTGGTGACTCAGGTTGTTAACAGCCATCGACGCTTGTCACCACTGCAAAGCACACGCCTCTTTACATGCTCCAAGGCTACGCTTCATTGTCGCAAACTGTGGGCTGTTTCCATGACTTTCAGACCCATACAGACCTAACTTAAGTTATCATTAGTCAGCACACCAATGGCCCCCAAAAGGCATTACCTTACACACACACTACTACAAAAACACATCCATTTTGATTAATTGCTCTAGTGCATTCTTCAGTTCTTCCAAACACTTTTTCTTAATTAACTGTCATTTTCCCCTTTTCAAATATCACTCAGATAAGGGTGACTCATCTCAAATGCTAGCTTGCTCCGTTGTAAAGCTAAAATAACTGTCATTTAACATAGAGATCGTTTGTTCTGAGCATGACTGGGCAAAAATCGCACAACACAACCTTTTCCAGTGGCGTCAACGCTAAAGAGTAGATGAGCAAAGCTAAGTACAAAGCCATCTGCCCAACCAAGGACAAGCATGCAGTATTACTTGCTCTTACACAGTGACCAGCCCCCAGTATAGACGAGGCTAGATTGAGAGCAGCTACAGGATTCAGTCTGGAGAAATGGATACAGGTCTCATTCATCCCACTGGCATTACCTGTTTAGTCAGGCGGCAGCGAATTGTCATGTCTCCCAGCAGTTGCAAAGGTCTGGTCTTTCTACAGGTAATATTCTGAGCTTGTGCTCCCATCTCCTCCAGAAAATAAAAATAATTGCAACCCCTGCTTCTTTCAATGCTTACAGGCTACACCTGCTGTATTCTACATTATAACCACACGCACATACTGAATACATACAGATGCAGCTTAAGGTCTGAAACACCTATTCAAAGAAACAACAGTTTACAACTGGCTTAAGAAAGACGCACATGGAATCAAAGATTTTTCCTTTTTTTTACTGTTATTTCCCAGTCCTGAACAGTATTTGCACATGAAACACTTAAAACAAGATCATAAACAAAATCATGCACGATAAAAAGATTGAAAGCATTATTGGAAGTGACTTGTTAACACTGTAAGCCTACGGATAATGCATCTCGGCAAGTTCAGCCATTATTTGGTCAATATTTCTCATTTGGCATAATGGAACATGATGGATAGCCAAACGAGAGGCAGTCTTTCTTCAACATCCTGAGTCAAGCAAGTGTCCCAATATAAAAAGAGCGAAACATTTCAGCAGACTAGAACATTTCAACAAAGCATACACCTTTTCACACAAATGCAAGTGCTGTAGGAAGCAGTAATGACCTTTACATAGGTTACTTTGACATCTGCTTCAGAACTTTTCTAGCAATTCCCTCAGGACAAAATATGAAAACACTTTAAAAAACAAAGTGAAATCTTACGGCTTGAAATGCAGTAAGCCAGCCTGCAGTTGATCCTCCTGAACAGTTGCTTGTTGATTGGCCAAAGTATAAGTGTAAAGAGTTGAATGAAGTTAATGATCAGTCCTGACACTATAAATATGTAGCAGATCAGAAGATGGCAAATGAATTGAGACTTCAGAAAGCCAACGATGTCCATGATTTGCTGAGAAAGCAAGAGGGTACCTTCAGACACAAAATTCAGAAGACAACCTGCAAAACCAAATAGTATTAGCAGTTACAGAGTGCATTTATTTCTATAAACAGATCGTTAATACAGACTTCCCGTTTTACACTTAAGTACACTAAATACACTAAAATGAAAGTTAATTCTATTGTAGAAAAAGGCCTGATGACAATATTTGCAAAGTAAGCACACAAAGAGAATACCATATTTCTGAATCAATTTACATTCGGCTTTAGAAACAAATTTTCAGATTTCAGTCCTAATTCTGCAAAACCCATGAGCAGATGACTCCATTCCATGGACTACAATACTCCTGTATCAGGTCTTTATTGATCAAATATGAGCAAAATAATCCACTTATATTTTTATTTGAATTGTCTGTACTTCATAAGACATATACTATGGCCTCTGCTGGGTTCAAGAGCAGCTCTGAAGTAAATGCAGGCTTTAGAGCTTTATGTTAGAAGCTGTGCCTTCCTTTACAGGCTATGCCAGCCGTGCTCCCCAACCAAGTGGTAGCAGCAGCCCTTTAATTCTAGCTTTATTGGTTTGTTCCCTTGTCACATTCAAATATCACTTGATTTTGGCAAGAGAATAAAAGCTTGGCTATGCGCAATACACACAATTTGTTCAATTATTCCCCGACGCCATAATTCTGTCAGTTATACTCCATAAGCCTGGAAAGGAAACATTAATAACAGTACTAACCCATGACCCAGCAGTGTTTCCAGAAAAAAAAAAAAATCAACTCTTAAGTTACTTAAGAAGTGTTTGTATAGTTTTGGAAAGGAGCAGTCCAACCTTAGCAGCTGAGCATTCAGCGGAAGCATCCTCTGCCAAGCATACCAGCCTACCAAATACCCTATTGACCTCCCCCCACCATCACTACCACCACTGCGAGTCTCATTTGTTAGGAGAAAAACCACGACGACATGATCTCTCAGTAAACACCACCCCAGTAGTTTGACTACAGTTAAGCGGGAGGTGCTGCCATCCTGTTCCGTTCCTCCAGTGTTTCTCCCTCCGACACACAGGAGAGTTTGCCCAGGGCAGGGAAGAAGCCCTGTGACAGTATTTCTGAACGTGCCAGTCATAGGCAATAACAAAACGGCAGCTGTCAGCATTAACTGATGAAAAAAATCTTTATGCCTATCCTTTCAGTTTATATGAGACCCCATTATGTGAGGCACTGAGTCTAGATCAGCGTCCTGAAGCATCTTTTTTACTGCCCTTGCTGACTATGCTTACCACAGCAAAGAGCATACGCAAGAATTGCTGCAAAGTGATAGGAAATTATTTAGCCAGGTCTTCAACCGCAAGGAAGATGAAGAAAAATTTAAGAAAGAGAATCTGTATTGTTGTATAATTTATATAAAGAGTTTATGGCAGTCCCAAGCCTATTATTAGCAGACAAAATGTACCCTTTGTGTATCACAGACTTTGTTCCCTTTATTTTGCTGTCCTATTCAATACCAAAGCAGACACCATCTGTAGCTCGGAATGGCAAACAGCCTCTGCTCATTGCTGTAACTACGGTCCGGATACTTGCAAAAAGCTTTTCCAGCTTTAACCAACCATTCTATTAAAGATACGTTTCTGAGGGTGGCAGACAATTTATTAGCATGGGCTTTGACCAAAGGCTTTGTTTTTGCTGAAGGGTAAATAGAACGAGAAATGTTGTCTGGTAGGAACCACTGCAGTGATTTGTGCCACAGCCCCTCCACTGCGCACAGCAAAGACAGAGCCAAACGCTTTAAAAAATAAAAGCAAACCCAAGTTTTGAATAAGTTTGAATAAGTTTACAGTGAGAGACACAAGATTTCACTTCCCTAATTCAGACTACCGTACCTCACCAAGTAGCAGGATTAGATCACTTCTTTAAAACAGTCAGAAAGGAAGCAACTGGTTACTTACAAGTGGGTGGTTTAAAAGACTGTGCAGTGCCCAAACCCTGATGACTGGGTTTGTCCCATATCCTTGGCTAAAACTGATCAAAAGTTTTTGTGCTAGCTGGCCTATTTAATTCCATCCCACAGAATCATCTAATCTAATGTAATTCCCAGAGATCAGTAAGGGACTGGATCAAAAAACTACCATACAATAAAATAAGATGAAAGCACTGTCTACTTACAGTGGAGATCTGAAAATTCACTATTTGATATAATCAACAGAAGTCTACTGTAGTAAGCACTTCATCAGACTCTGTGACAAGGAAGAATTCACCAGAACATTAATCCACCAATTTGGGTTTTTTTCGTGGTTTTTTTTCTTTTCTTTATTGTAACAGTAGTTAAACTGCATTAAAATGTTCTGTTTATTTGGGGTTTTTTTGTGTTTTTTTTTGTTGTTTTGTTTTTTTTCTTTATTGTAACAGTAGTTAAACTGCATTAAAATGTTCTGTTTATGTGAATCATTTACTTCATACTGAGTCTTTAAAACAAAACTTCACAAAATTAAAATAAACAAAGATGAGGTGACCCTGATAAAACATAATTACTGCCTTACAATTTTATGAAGCCACAATGCAATGTTTGAACGTAATTTATTCCTCGCTTTCATACCTCGGTCATCAAATTTCAATTCTGTAAAGCTTCTAAGACGTGTTTTAAAGGCAAATTAAATCTACTTAAGCAGTACCACTGAAATGCATCGCATCTAACTTGCTTATAAAAGGAACAAGTTAGAGCCACTGCTTAAATTTTGCTTTTCTGAAAAGCAGGGAGACTAGAGAGATTAATTTTCCCTTCTGATTATATGCAAGTTGTTTTCCCTAGAAAACTTGCAACCCAAACATTGTATACAGAGTGCTAGCTAAGTGTTCTGTTTTGCAGGCATAATATGATATAATATGATACTTCTGGACTGTTTTCATTACCCAAACTCCAAGAAATATAGTTTATTCTTGGTACAAGCAACAAAAAAGTAGAAATTTATTTTCAAGAATCGACTCTGAGCTTATGAAAGAGGTCTAGAAACTTGCTTTTTAAGAGTTCATAGGAACTTCTTCCACGTGCTCTTTGTCTTACTAAAGTTCCTCATGGGTAACATCAACATAACACCAGTTTAAGTGATGAAAGAATCAGGTCTTTAATTCTTAATCCATGATGCTGGTTTAATAAATTACACTGATTTCCTTATAGATAATGCCTGAAAATTACAGCAATCTTTTGAAAACAAAAGAGCCAATCAATGCATTTTCTCAGAAGCTATTAAGATCGGAGAGCTGCCAAGAAGCTCTCTTCTATCAGACACCCTTTAAAACGAATTAGGAGAAAACGGCCAGCCAGAGCATCAAAAACAGATAGGGATATTCTTTAATAACAGTTTTCCTTTGGATATAAAAACAAAAGACTCAAACCTCAAATGTCTGTCTAGGGAGCAAGTCAACAAGCATCTATTCATGTGACTAAGAGATCACAGGATCAGGTTTAAAAGCAAACTCCACGACTGTTCATTCTACCTCTTTTCCCTCCAAGTTTCATTCGTCAGCAAGATCCACTGCGTTTTCTACTCCAACTACTCTCATCATTTCCTTCTGCTTGGAATAACTGACCAGGAGGACACCGAAGTCATATGCAAGGTGAACACCTCTCTTCCAGTGGAGGCTGCTGCCAATGAACAATGCTACTTCGTACCTCGAAGTCTGTAACAGTTTTGAGACTACTAGTGATTTTGTAAAGAACACAACTGTGTGCGCTTTTACAGAAAGCCCAAGAAGGAAGCAAAGAACTGTCACCCACCTTGTCCAAAGTTCTTTAATAAGTAGAGTCCTTAGAGCATGGAAAGCAACGTGGTACCTATCTGATAGCATCTAGACTAAGCTAACATTGTCCATACTTACAGAGTCAAGACAGCACTATATTTGGGTTTGTTTTTTTTTCAGAACAGCATGTTTAAAGCCTATGCAAGGTTTTCACTATGTCTACTCTTTGATAAAGTCCTTAAATGCTTTGCTGCAAGTTAAGAACAACCAAGCATATGATGATGATGCTCATACTTGCATTTTCTCACCTAAACCAGATTCTTGAAGGATGAGTTACAGAAACTAAGATGATGAAAATATGCTCAGGTCAGATTACAGCAGTTTCAGTAGTGCCTTTAAGTGAACTTCAGTTGCCATCAGAACAGCACAGATAGCAGCATTGTATTTTGTATCAGAGTCCATTTTAACAATGCTTCTGTATATGAAATACATACGCAAGGCAAGTCACAGGAACCCCTTGTGCTCTTCTTTTTCTGTCAGTGAGCGTCACAAGTTAGCAAAAGCGAGGTTGCTTCCATGTATGTATTCGCCTTCAAGGAGAATGTATCTCTACGTGACACACAAAATCACCCAAGTCTGGAGGAAAAAATATCCATCTATTTCCCTCATACTTAATTAGGTTTTGAATCACTTCCCACCTCCCCCAAAGGCAACTACTAGAGCATTACTTCCCATGTTGGGTGTACTGGACAAGGTTTGGTCTTTTTTGGGGGTGGGTGTGCTGCAGGGATGGCTTCTGTGAGAAGACACCAGGAGCTGCCCCCCACACCAGACACAGACAGCTCCAGAAGGGACTCACCGCTGGCCAAAGCTGAATGCGTCAACGACACGGTTGCCACCTCTGTGATAACTTATTTAAGAAAGGATAAAAAATGTTCCTCATTCCTCACTCGCAGCTGCTGTGCAAAAGTGAGAGAAACAACCCTGCAGACACCAAGGTCAATGAAGAAGGAGGGGGAGGAGGTGCCCCAGGTGCTGGAGCAGAGATTCTCCCGCAGCCTGCGACCATAGTGAAGCAGGTTGTCCCACTGTGGCCCATGGAGGACCACGGTTGAACAGATCTCCACCCTGCAGCCCAGGGAGGACCCCATGATGCAGCAGGTGGCCAGAAGGAAGCTGCAGCCCATGGCGGACCCAGACTGGAGCAGTCTGTTCCCAAAGGACCATACCCTGCGGGAGGGACCCCAGGAACAGCGCAAGGAAGAAGGAGCAGAAGAGAGGAACTGTTACGGACTGACCGCAACCCCCGTCCCCAGCGCTGCTCGGCAGAGGCAGGGAGGTAGAAGAGTCAGGACTCAAGTCGAGCCTGGGATGAAGGGGCTTGGCAGAAAGGTGGTTTTAGTTCTGTCTCCGTTTTTCACTGCCCTACTCTGATATCGACTGGCAATAAATTAAATTAATCTGCCCCAAGTGGAGTCTGTTTTGCCCATGATGGTAACTGGCAAGTGATCTCCCTGTCCTTATCTCAGCCTACGAGCTTTTTCATCTTTATTTTCTTCCCCTGTCCTGCTGAGGAAGGGGAGCGAGGGAGCGGCTTGATGTGCACCTGGCAGCCAGCCAAGGTCAACCTACCACACCTCCTCAGAGAAGTCCCAAATCAGGGCAGAATTTGAGCATATCATAAGTCCTTCCCCCAAAGTTCAGGCAACTTAAGAATGTTTTCAGGTTTTCCTGAGGAGTCATGCATTCCTGAACCGCGTATTTTGTAACACACACCGCTACAAAGGAGGGGTCAGTCAGTTCGGCTGTTTCAAAGGCTGAAGAATGAATACCATTTACCGGCAAGTTTTAGGATTTCCAATTTATAGACTTGCTATAAAACTGATTTTTCATTTATTTATTTTCTATTGAGCACAGGGATAATTAGCATAACAGCGTATAAACTGAAGAAATGAAAGTAACCCAGGAGGTTTTGAAATGGTTACTATATCATAACACTTTCCTTTTCCCCTTTTATATTTTTTTCCTGCTGTGATCTAACGTAGAGCAAGACACCTTATGCAAACTCTGCATGCCTGCCAGGACTCAAGCCCTCTGCGTATGCATACTGTCCGCCCGTGAAATGCACAGCATAGCTGCTGTTAGCCCGGACAGCCTCAGCCTTGTCCCCTTACCAGGTAGGAAGGGAAGCGTTTACACAGCCAGGCAAGGGGGACGACGGCAGCCTGGGAGAGGCATGCATAGTCAGGGAAGGAGTGGGAAAGATGGGGAGATGCTGCCCATCAGGTGAGATGCAGTTTCAGTCTTGCTCCTTCTTCCAGGAACATGAAATATTGCAGGGAGGAGGGAGCTGGGCTTAAACACAAGGCAATACAGAACTCCTCGGAAACGTGGTGTGTAGGGACTGCAGGGCTTGATGCTGAGGGAGACATTTATTTGAAGAGGGTAAAGCCCTTGAAGTTAAGCACTGCTGTTCCAAGCTCCTAGAGAGATCCTCAAAAAATATGTCGGGGTGAAGTACAGCAGTTCTCAGGTGCAGAACACCAAGTTCACTAAAGTATTAGTGGAAGTCAAGTTGCTTCTTTCCAGCATGCCAAGTGTTGCTCTTCACCTGTTTCCTACTCAAGTTTCCATATTTTAAAACATTTATATACATATATACACATTGATTTCTCCAAAGCACAATTATCTGCAACTTGCTGGGGAAAATCAAAAGAGCGAGCTGCATTAAGATATTTAGACCTGGAGGAGTCTATCAGAGTTCAGCCCCCATCAAAAGAGCGAGCTGCATTAAGATATTTAAGACCCGGAGGAGTCTATCAGAGTTCAGCCCCCGAGTTCAGTTCTGGGGACCACAGAGCCCCTCTGTTTCCTCTTTTACTTTATCTCTGTCCGTTAATCTAACAAGTTATTTGCACTGCCAACAAGGGCAGCATAACAAACACAAGTAAAATTTAGCGACTGAGCAAGGGAGCAGGATCAAAGAGCAAACAAAAACTTACAAGAAAGTAGACTTGAGAATCTAAGCAGGATGTGGACTGCCACACAAACATGGGCAACCTGGATAGTTCTTCAAAAATAACCAGGGCGAACAGCAGCAAAGGGTCTAGGACAAGCAACTAACTATATCATGTGTTCATAGCCAGTTTAGCATTTGCTCTCATAGGCAATATTAAGTGCTCAGTCAAAGGTAACCAGGCCCACATATTACTGTCATCGGGCACCCTCCTCTATAAAAAAAAACAACCCCCCCAAAACACGTTTCTAGAAAGTCACTTCAGTGGATGATCTGGCTTGCTGCAAAAGTACAGGCAGCTTATCAAATAACAGAATCTGAATGTCTGCAGCAAACTAAACCTTCTCAAATATAAATATATGCATGTACATAAGTACGGATGCTTTTGTGTTTATGACACATGAGTTTATGACACATGACATTGTGTACAGAAGAGTCATCCACCATTTGAGACAACTGTACATTTGAGGTATGGAGATCAGAATCTCTCTAGTTAAGCCACTGGTCCCCAATGCACAGCCTGTGAGAAATCTCTCAATGGTGAGACCCACACCACCGCTCCTGTGCAGGGGAAATGAATACACTAAAAACTACAGAGGCAGCAAGGGCAGTACAGCGGGATGTTTCCACCTGCATCGCGGTATTTACTCAGCATCAAGGGCACACAGCACCACGGCTGATCACCTCTGCACTGGGCATTTCCAGAACAGATCCGACACAGGAGTAGCTACTGAGTTCTCCAGTGGTTATTATAAAAACATTTCTTTCAGAAGAGCCCAAAGAAATAGGAGGAGGGAGGAAGGCAGACAAAAGATTATTCAGGAGATGGCATAAAACCAGGGTTGCTTTTTTTTTTTTTTAAAACAATTGTGCTGGGAGTCCAAACATTCTCTTGATAAGAGATAAGCTTTGGAAATGGGCCTCTCTTCCACAAAGACTCATGGTTTATGCTTGTCAAACACTGGTCACTCTCATCTTGTTCTAAGGAGCTGTAAGTTACATTCACAGCAACGCAAAGGGTCAGCACAAGGCACAGGAACTGCCCATACTCTCAGCAGACAAAATACTTCCCCCGCATCCAAACCAGCCTCACGCATGAGGCAACAAGGAAACACGGATCACGTGTTTAGTTCAAAGCTTTAAATATTTAATCCTCCTATTCGTACCTACAATGAGTTAGTTATAAAGTTAGATGACAAAAGTTATCACCTCCTAACTCCAGCTCTGCAGCAGACAGCTCTCCACACCACTAACACACCTAAGCAGCTGTACCCAGGCAGAGAAGTTTCACATCCACTCTGACTTAGTAGCAGGAGCAAGCCTGTTTCTATAGCAAGATCAAATCCTTTACGTATAGGATTAGAAAATAGCATGGATTTTTGTCAATTCTTCCCTAGATTTATCCATCTCTCCTCATACGAAAAGCTACAGGCTACAGTCACTTAGAAGACGCTAGTGAGGCAAGCCTGGCAAGATGTGCCTTTCTGTCCCCATCTTATGTACGGGGAACTCAGAACAACACCCAGAGAGCCTGGGACAGGCACATGGCAAATCCATGGAAGAGCAAGCTGCAGAACCACAATCTGCCAATTCCTCAGTACCAAAATGGTACTTTTCATGCTCCTTTATTTGCCTTCTTGCCCACGCCCAGGTTTCCCTTGCAACAGCTTCTGACAGACCACATATAGAGAGCAGAGATGGATGAGACACATCCCACAAGGGCTTTCGGTGGCAGCAGGTGATGCAATGGGTATAAATGCAGGAGGTGGTTCAAACCAGGGTGTACGTGCTGACCTAATGAACTCTACTTTCCCTTCCTTTCACCATTCCCCAAGAAATGAAAACCAAGTATTCAGCAGCTTGGATGGCTCTGTACTATAAACTGGAAGTTATGACTTTAGTACCAGATCGACAGTATTGTGTGCACATGCATGCAAATGTACATCTCTCTCATTATTCCTACCCAAGAAGGAATTAAAGGCATTGCTAGATGCTTCGAGGACAACAATCAGAAGATAAAAATCATCAGCACTGGGAAAAGGATAATTTTCTTTCCTCAATACGCTCCCATAAAGACCTCTTGATATTTTCTGGAATTGTGATTTACATTTCCGTAATTTTGGGCAGCCTCTTTAAGCCTTTTCCTAGAAGTCTAACTCCTAACTCATGTGGCTTTATTGTTTTGTTTAAGAAAGCCAGAAAATGCAACTAATGAATAATATTGAATTTGTGGCAGTAAAAATCTTAAAAAAAAAAAATAATCTGGAAAGTGGTAGAGATAGGGCATAAATCACTGAGTTGAGAAAAACACCACGGTGGCAGTACCACGGGTTTACAAGTGGGACTTTCCACCACCAGTAACGATTTTTCTACAGTCCCCCAGAAAACAGTACAAATACTTTTACCATAGTGTCTCTCTCTGAGCAGCGGTACAGCCTGCTGCAGACCACCACCTTCTCCCACTTGGCAGACCTGAGCCCCGCTGACAACGCTGCCCCGGACACGGTGGGTACACAGGATGGACCGCAGCCGCCGTGCTTCCGAATCACACGGAGATGAGGGAACCGCGCTGACCTCATCAGTGAGGGGATCCAAACGCTTCCAGCACAACTCACAGGACGTTGTTAACAGTGCTAGAAACGAGAAGTGCCATCCACCTGATTACAACTCCAAGCAAGCTGTTAGAGTTTTTGATCTTCTATGATAGAAGATTGCCTCCTTCAGCCAAGCTATTTGCATATTTTTAATTAATATGAAATAACATTCATTAGTATGTTCTTTGAATACTAGGGAAATCTTGAACAGAAAAAGATTCACAAGATTATTTTTTTTTTAGCTTCCAAGTGTTAATTTAATTTGGCTGTATTCTATCACATGATGCTGAAGAGTATGAAGTAGCTGAATTTCTCCTTTACGAAAATCACATCCCAAAATTGGAAATGACAATGCATACATAAGATGTAGCCACACCAAGATAGGGATACATAGGATATTAATATTTATTCATTAAGTATTTCCTAATGCTTCTTTCTGTAGAAAATACTTTAAGTGAAGAATGAATGTGGCAGGGAAGCTTCCAGATTTATTATTCAAAGAAAACCAACTCCTGCCTTAAAAAGGTTAACACCCAATACTTAGAAAAACATGTGTCTTACAGCTGAGATATGGTTGGCATGGTTCCAAAAAATAAGAGGCTGGCTTCAGCGAAAGGCTCAGCTGCACCCACACACAAAACAATCAGACATCCAGATGCCAGGTAAAAATCCAAATAAACATGGTGGCTGCTTTACCCACATTTCAGCAGTCCCGTTCCACATCAGTTTTCGCTCACCTCTGCCTCTAAGACACGAGGGTTCAGAACTGTTTTGCTACACTATGAACTCAGAAATCTCTCTGCCTCCTCATTCTCCCTGATCATCAGTCCCCTAACAGCCTGATTTAATTTGAGAACTTCAGAGAATAAAAGCCTCTATCACAGGCACCAGATTGATCAAGTCCAATAACAAAAGGAGGTTTCATTTTGGACCCGATTCAAATCCTGTTGAAGCCAAAAGAAATCTCTCAACAAGCTTCAATAGTCCTTGTTGTTTGTAAAATATTATCCCTCAAAAACAGCCAAATGTGATATAACTAATCAATGAACTTATATTCTCCGTACCTAAAGCCAGAGAAGTCAAAAACACCTTAAACATCCAGCAAAATCATTCAGAGAGAGTGCTTGATCCAACAGCGTTTACCTTACTGGATGGCAAGTGTGCAGACATTACAGTTCCTAAACATGCTGGTAAGAATCCAGTAACATTTTCATACATTTTGCACTAAATTAAGCATCAGGTATGTCAACACCTACCCGGATTTTCTACAACATCTCTGCACAATTTCAGGTGCCTAAATCCTTTTAAAAGCCTGGCTTTGAGCATTTGTCCTGCTAACTTCAAATACATCTGAGACAGTTTTACAAGGCTTAAATTCAGAATGAAGCTTTTTCTCTGTCTCCATCTTGGGTGAAATGCAGTATTTACGCACTCTCTCAGAGGTATAGGCATGTAAAAAGCAGTGACACACTGAAGGCTCAATGAACTTGGGAACAGCACTTTCCTAGTTATCTTTCTGCTTAATTATAACCCTACCGTGCCTCTACCGCTATTGGGCAACAGGAACGGACAGTTTCTTTCAATTACTTTGATCCTCTAGATACTTGTTTTACAAGTGTCGGTTGTGGGAAGATAGTGGTATCACTCCCGCCTACGATCTCCCCATTTAGCAACACTGATGTTACTGCACTGTTTTATGGTAATTTTCACTAATACCAGATCAAGGCGGCGAAGTAAATGTCTGTGCAAGCTTCAGCACTGTCTAAACACATCCTCAGAAGCATAAACTAAAGCCTTGTTAACCCCTGACAAGCCACCTGTGACTCAAAGGGGGAAAACCTCATAAATGATCCAAGTGCAGGTGTAGTCTGCTGCAGACAGAATGCTTCCAGACCTTCCAGAAGTGCAAAACAGCATCTGGAGTAATAGTATTTTCCAAAGTGCTGAAAAACATGGTAAGAAGAGGCAAACTATGATGTGTGAAGACAGGGATAACATGGAGACAGGGGAAGAAGCAGGACACAGTTTAATTTTCACACAGTAGTTGTCACTTGAAATGGATTAAAAAAAAAAATCATGTGCCATTTCTACACATAGACTTCCCCCAAAATATGTTCTGTTCCTGTCTTTAACAGCAGGTTTTAAGTCAGATCTTACCCTTTTTCTGATAGGTGAAAAAACCTGCAAAATCTGCCCACTGAATCTGCACAAGCAAACTTTTTCATTCACCAGGATCCTGCTGGGAAAATGCAACTGAAATTTAACTTTGTTGGTCAGATTAAAAGGAAATCAGGTGCAGGTCAGAAATTTTTCAGATGTTAGTAAACCGTCACACACGCACGTGAAATCAGTGTGCTTGTCTCTGCCTGCAACTCCCAACCTTCTGGCAAGTAAACCCTCCCACAGTGATCTCTACCTCTGACTTCTTTCCAGCCTACAACTGGTTAATTGTCTTTCCCTGCTCCTGTTATTTATGCTACAGCAGAAACCTCAAGCGAGGTCAGCCCTTCTGCAAGCAGCAGAAAATGACTTCAGTGTTAAGCTCTTCCTGGTAGAATATAACAAAACAGACAGAAGGGCTGAAAGTGAAAACAGAGACATAGAAGTAAAAAAGCTTTAAGCTCAAAATGAAGAGCAGACCACAAGCAGGACCGTAACCCAGCATCTCCCAACCGTGGGCTCACTACCATCGTCAGGCCGCTCTGCCCAGTTCCTAACACACAGTTTACGTGCCTTTTCAGGAAGTCCGTTACAGCCATCTTCTTTTTCTCACATTATCAGAGGGGTCTTTACAGCATTTTCATCCTCACCGCAACACACAGTTACTCTCATTCATTTCCATTTCCTCTTTCCTTGACCTTACCTTGGCCCAACCACATCTCCAGTCCGAGGCATTGGAGGAGAACAGGGGAAAAAAAGCACAAAAACAAAGTGAGTCAGCAGTTTCTGAGCAGCACAGGAGCATTAGTCAGAGGTGATCAGGGTACTCGCCACAGTCACATGTGAATGAGCTTAAGACCACTAAACAACAGATTGGTGAGCAAACTTTCCCAAACGCCTGAAACTGAATCACTGGGGCAAGCCACCCTGCAGACAAAGCACTTGGGGAAAACACGCATACTCAGCGGCCGTGTACCAGCACCGAAAGGCAACAAAGCATACAGGGTACTGCTCTCAGTCACATTTCTAGTTTCCTTACAAAAAAAGCCCACTGCATTCAGTACAGCTAAATCAAACACACCTGAGGAGACAGTTGCCTTGACTCCTATAAGGTTATCCCTAATGAGGGAAGGCCACAGCTGCAAAAGCTTTTGCTGACTAAAGCACATGCCCAGCTCACTATAATGCTTTGTTGCCCTCCTGCTCATCTGCTCCCTTATCAGGACACACCAACAGCAGTAGCAGTGATGCAATTAGTTAGGGAAGTGTTCTTCTACATCACGCAGCGGACATTCAACTTTTTAAAATGTAAGATCAGTTACTAATATAAGTTCTAAAGGCCACAAGTGCATGTTTGCGACACAAGAAAAGTATCTCGCTAACCTCAGCACAGCTGCGACAGCGTCTTCCTGCGCTGAAGAGATTTCAAGGAGCTTTATTCCCAGTCTTCACCTTCCAGCAATAAAATCAGGGTATACAAGGAAAACAATAAACCACCTCTTTTCAGCAGGGCAGAGCACAGTCATAGGATTCTCATCCACCACCTGCAAGAGAACCCTTCTCCTACAGAGCTCTTCTCTGTTATGGTACAGTAATTACATTAAAGTGTAAGTAACGTACAACCATCACTCCAGGAAAGCACGCCTCACCCCAGAGAGATGACGAACACTGCTTTAGTGCCTCTGGACTTTAGCTGGACAGAGCAAGACCTACTGAAAAAACAACCTCCCCCCTAACTGACACCTACTGGGTTTCAAGAAAACCAGTTAATTAACGTGCTCTGGGCACAGCGTCCTCTGCTCTGTGGCTCTGGGCAAGTGCTGACCTCTCTGTGCAGTTTCACCACTCCTAAAATATAACACAGCTTCTTGCGAAGCACTTGCTAAAAATCTGTTATTTAAGTGCTTGCCAACAACACAATCAAACTTTGCTTAAGAGTAACCTTTATCCATCAGCAGCTTACAATACTTTCTCTGTCCATTGCAGGCTTTCTGATACATTCTTCCACAGGAGTCCTGGCCCTCTGTCTTCCCTAAAACACAGCTCAAGTTTCATTTTTAGATACAGCTTATTCAGGCATTGTTATGCAAAACATTAACAGGAAAAAACAAAGCTACGCATAACATTTACACAAATTCCTGAAATGAATCAAAATGTATTTCAATCCATAGTATTTGGAAAAACACAGCATTAGATCAAACAGCTAGAGAAAGATGGTCAGTAAATGACAGCAAACATTTACAGTACATCTAGCTATTCCAGGGATCCATGCAGTCAGTTTTTACATAGAGGCAGCCCTGGCATACTATAAGCAGACTTCTGCCTGCCTACAGTAACCTTACCATTCACATGAGAAGTCAGAGAAGAAAGAAGGCTGCAAATTTCAACTTGAGTTGTCCTGCAATAGTTTTTCTACTCCACCAGCTTTTAATTCTTTTGTAACTCACTCAGTGTGAAGTGATTATCAGTACAAGCTGAGGCTACAATTGCCTGGTGCAACTTCCTAGGCTGGACCCATCGCTGTTTTCAAAGAAATGCTTGGGGGATTATCTTTTTTTTTGACAGTTTCTTGCATCCTTCCACCTCTTGTAACGTATTTTCAGTTTTCATGTAGCAGCAAGGTTGCTCTCTCCCACACAAGCACCTACATAAGGTACATCACTCTTGGATGTTTGCACATGGTCTTGAAACACTCACAACACTCACAACTCTTAGAAATACGTAACAAAGACCAGAAATCTCCGTGTGACGTTGTTCAAACAGACTCTTTTCGTGGTTTGTCTTTTCAGCCATATGAGTGAGCGCTCACTTGTTGAAATAAATGCCACAAAAGGATCACTTCTTAGTTAAACAAACGAATCCCCCCCCCCCCCTTGGAGTTTTCCCTGCGCCACATGATATCAGTCGACACACCTTAAGTCAGCTCGTGGTCATTATTTAATTCAGCTTAAATATCTTTATGGAGACAGACAGATGAGAGGCAGAGCTCCTACAACACGTGAGCACATCTCCAGGGAAGCAGACTCCCCCTCTCCCCCTCCTAACCACCGCTCACGGACTTCTAGGTACCACCGAAAAAAAAAAAAACAACAACACCAAACCCACAAAACCCAAACCCATCCACCCCGAC